>NW_012149797.1:855966-857577 GCF_000956105.1 Propithecus coquereli
AAAAAAAAAAAAAGATAGTCATTTACTATTTGTTTGCAACCACAGACTTCTGCCTTGAAAGAAATGGAGATGGCTACCTAGAAGATAATCGTTTTCTCTTGAAAGACTGCAGAAATTATGTTAATCTATCCCCCATGCCAGTTGTTATACAACTTTATTAATAGGGTTAAATTAAAGATATTTTATTATTTCCACAAATCAAGTAATTAGATATAATTTAAGGCTATGCTATGTAGGGCCTTCAGAGAACTTTATCATAGATTCTCTTAATTTTAATTATTTAAGTAAACTTTCTTCAAAAACACTTCAACTAATACAGATTCCTAATACAGATTTCACTACTCCTAATCATTTTTTAATGAGTGTAATCATTGTTAATAATATTTGCTTATAACACTTTGGTACCTTCAGGGTATAAAAATACATATATTGTTATTTTTCCAAACATTGATTACCTTCAGATTTTTTTTTTTTTTGCTATTGTCTCTGCTTTTATTTTAAAACCACTTCACCATTTTTTATTGAGGTATTTATTAAAAACTTGCTTATACTTATGTATTTCAGGTAATTAATACTGGGTTCTGTCAAGGCGATATAAATTAAATTTGGCTTCTGCTTCTATCTATTTATCTAGCCGTCTATGTTATCTATTAAACTTCTTACTACCATAAATGTGCTGAGTGGTTGTGATCTTATAATTAACAGTTATTAATAATATCAGGACAATAAAATAAGTAAAACAAGTGTGTTAATATTTAAATTAGTGAATAGTCTAAAAGTATGTGCCTGACCTCTTCTTTCCTGATTAAATACTATGGAGCTTTAGGGCATGACTGTTAGGGCGATCATTCCTGGTTACCTATTACATATTTTATTTACTCAGATGCAGTTTGTCTTAGTCCCTGGCTTTGATTTCTTTCTCCTCTAGTCAGGAGACCAGAAATTTGACTTTAAATGGTGAAATAACACTATTTTACAGAATGTGAATGAATTTTTGCGGGTGATTGGGTGGCATCTTGGTAGAAAATGACTCTTTTCAGGGCAATCCCAAGATTGGTGATTGCTGTATATTTAGTTAAATAAATATTTAATTAAATTGCAATTTATATTTACTTTAAAATAGAAAATATGAGAAATACCTAAAGATAATTATGTTAAAGATTAAGTCTATAGATTCTTGATAATAATAATTAGCATGTATGTATTGAGCACTTTAACGTGTTTTTAGATGCACTAAGGATTTTCTGTGCCTTATCTTATTTAAACTCCTTAATAATACTATGACTTAGAGACTTTCATTAACTCCATTTTATAGATAAAGAATTTAAGACTCAAAGATATAATTAACTTTCCCCAAATCAGAAAGCAAACAAGTGTTTGAACCACGCTTCTCACTCGAGCACTGACTCCAGAACCATCATTTTAGCCATTACTTGCTGCTGCCTCTCAATACTTCTTTCACGATGTCCCCTCGGAAACATATAAGAAGGTAACTTACGGCATGATATTTTGCTGGTCAGTTTTATAGCAAGTTTTGTGCCATGTTTTAGTACAGTGACACCCTCAGGAGCTATTAAGTCTTCTAGGACCGATTTTTCCTATAGTAAATGG
>NW_012149797.1:859589-860922 GCF_000956105.1 Propithecus coquereli
TTTTTATTTGCAGTTTTCTTTATCTGACTACTTTTCAATACTTAACATATTTATACTTGAGTCTTTGTACTTAATAAATATGTGGCTGATAAAAGATACCAGATAAAAGCTAGAAAATTTTATGATTGCTAATATATTCAGTCAATATTAGCAGTCATTTTATTTGTTTATTTTCAGTAAACTTTTGTTCCTGAAACTCATCTTTTCAGTAATTATTATACTGATATCAGCAACAAGAAATCACCAGAGTAATTACCATATATGGATTACTCTTGAGTGGTTGTCACTTAAGTAATTTTTTGTTTTGTCTGAAGGACAAGAACTTGCTATCTCCATTGGTCTGTCCTTCAAAGTTTTTAACATTGCTCATGAGATGAATCAAGTTCATTCTCAATAAAAAATGTAAATGTAAATCTGAATATTGGAAGAGCATGATGTAGCCCTATGCAAAGACCACCCAGGAAGGGATCTGGAAAAATTGTAGACACTGAAACAGACATTTTCTTACTTTGTGAAGAAATCATTCAGGAGTGGAGGGCTTAGGACTTTCTGTGCCACTTGTAATGAGTGAAAACAGCTTTGTCTTCTTATTTACACTGAATAGATTTTATTTCTCATATTAATTTAATTTGTAATCTGAACATTGTCAGTTTGTTTCCTAACTTAACCAGTGGAGACTGTAGCTTATGTGACTGTGTAGACGGAATAGGTAGGCTATATAATGCAGCAACACATACGATTACTTTCTCTTTGTTTTTGTTTAGCTCACCATGCACATCTATCTTTAATTTCTAGGGGGATCTGTTCCACATTGTTCTGATCAGGGAGGCTCTGTTGCCATGTTCTCGGAATTACTGACTCAGCAATAAAAGAGAAGGCATCAAATTTCATATCAGCTGTTAAAGTGTTCTTCCAGAAGAGACACACATAATTAGCTAAGGAAAGACATATGGAAGGAAATAGGAAGGGATACTCACCATAGGCTCAGGAGGAAAATAAACTGAATAACAATGAACTAACCTAATCACTGCACATTTGAATGAGATGTGTTAATATACTGCATAATACATTCTAACACCTATCTTTTATACAAGCTGGAGTGCACAGCATAAGCCTTCTTTTTAATTAGTGAACAAAAACATTTGAAGTCTGAAATACCATAAAGTATTTCTGAGGGTACACACGTATGCCTATAACCTGGAAAACATGAGCACTAATAAAAATCAACAAACTTTTACATTACTCATAAAATGAGTCTGAATACAGTACTAAAAATGTGAAGTGCTTTTTTTTTTTTTTTTGAGTGTTATCATGGACACATAGCTATTCTTTT
>NW_012149797.1:861777-862091 GCF_000956105.1 Propithecus coquereli
TTGAAAAGAAATGTATTAAATCTTTAAAGACAGATTTGCAAAAAGTTTAAGTGAAATAATTTTATAAGTTCACATATGTGAAATATTTTCTGAGTTTCATAAGAATATATGTATGGAAATCTTCACTTAATTAAAGAGCAAATTATTTGCAGACACCTGTTTACATTTAAATATCCATAAATGTTTTTAGAAAATAATAATTTACCTGATTACCAAAGATATAAAAATGCAAAAAGTTACGCTCTTTTTAGCTTTCTATCTGCTAAAATCTGACTCTGTCTTGTGATAATTTCAGTTACCAAACTGTCTGTCAC
>NW_012149797.1:862772-863508 GCF_000956105.1 Propithecus coquereli
ACACACAAATCAGAGGCTTTCATATACGCCAATAGCAGTCATACCGAGAAGCAGATCAAAGATTCAATCCCCTTCACAATAGCAACAATGAAAATAAAGTACCTAGGAATATATTTGACTAAGGAGGTAAAAGACCTCTACAGGGAGAACTATGAGACATTGAAGAAGGAAACAGCAGAAGACATAAACAGGTGGAAAACCACACCATGCTCGTGGATTGGTAGAATCACCATTGTTAAAATGACTATACTACCCAAAGTGATCTACAGATTCAATGCAATTCCTATTAAAATACCAGCATCATTCTTCACAGATGTAGAAAATTAATTTTACACTTCGTATGGAACCAGAGAAGAGCCCGCATAGCAAAAACAATTCTAGGTAATAAAAACAAAATGGGAGGCATCAATCTACCAGACTTCAAACTCTATTACAAAGCTGTAATATTAAAATCAGCTTGGTACTGGCACAAAAACAGAACCATTGACCAGTGGAACAGAACTGAGAACCCAGATATAAAATCATCCTCAGATAGCCATCTAATCTTTGACAAAGCAGACAAAAACATATACTGGAGAAAAGAATCTTTATTCAATAAATGGTTCTGGGAAAACTGGATAGCCACATGTAGAAGACTGAATCTGGATCCACATCTCTCACCCCTCACAAAAATCAACTCACGCTGGGTCACAGATCTTAACCTAAGGAGTGAAACTGTTAGAATTCTAGAGGAAGA
>NW_012149797.1:864550-866413 GCF_000956105.1 Propithecus coquereli
CAATCTGATGGTGAGTACATGTGGTGCTTGTTTTTCCATTCTTGTGATACTTCGCTTAGTAGAATGGACTCCAGCTCTATCCAGGATAATACAAGAGCTGCTAGATTACCATTGTTTTTTTGTGGCTGAGTAGTACTCCATGGTTTACATATACCACATTTTTTTAATCCACTCATGTATTGATGGGTACTTGGGTTGTTTTCACAACTTTGCAATTGTGAATTGTGCTACTATAAATATTCTAGTGTAGATGTCTTTTTCATAGAATGTCTTTTTTTTCCTTCTGGTAGATGCCCCTCTGCACTTCATTTTTATCCAACCATTCTGCTGAATGCTTGCAAATTATCAAAAAGAATCCATTTTTCATCTCATATCATTCTGCAGTGTAGCAATGGTTCGCCTTTATGCCATGACAGCAAAGAAAGGCAAGCTTCCAGTCTCTTCTGACTTTCATTTAATTTATGCGGAACCCATCTGTCCAGCTTCTTTACCTTGCCAATTTGTTTCAAATAGTCCAATATCGTTGAAATAGTAACGTCAAACCTTGCTGCTAATTAATTCTTAGATTGAGATGAATTCACTTCCACTACAGCTTTCAGATCATCAGTATCCATCTTGGTCTCAGGTTGCTCTTGGAGCTCATTTTCAAGATTAAAATCACCAGAATGGAACATCTCAAACCATTGACGTACTGTGCATTCATTAGCCACATCCTTCCCAAACATTCCATTGATATTTCAAGGTGTCTGTGCTGCATTGGTTCCACAACGGAACTCATATTCGAAAATAATGCGAATTTTTGACTTATCCATGGTTTCACAAAAATTGTTCTAAAAAAATGTGAAAGATAATCACAAACCAAAATGTTCATTTGAAAGAATGAGGATGTCCCTTCACAATAAAAATAAAACAAGAAATGTCAAAGTGAAATGGCAGAGATATCAACTGTCAAACTTAGTACTTAAGGAAATCGGACATTTCATATTTAATACCCTAATACTTATCTTACTCTACTGACTGGAATCTCCAGTACAATGTTGAATAGAGGCAGGATATTAGGCCCTCTTATGCAATCCTGAATATTAAAAATGCTTTTATATTTTTAGAACAAATATGGCACTAGTTATACAAATTTCAAAATACTTTTTGTCAATTTAAACATGTTTCCTTCCATTTATTCTCATTCTATTAACCCATTTTATAAAAGAAAATGTTGATAGCATATTCAAATTTTTATTTTGCTTCTATTAAATTTATAACCATTTTATTCTTTAATCTGTTAATGTGATGGTTTCCTTTGATTTGTTTATTGTTTAACTTTGTATTTTTTAATGAAATAAAATTATTTTACTATATTACTCCTATATATATTATTAGATTTGGTTTGCCACTAATTTGCTTAAGGAATTTGCAATGGTAAATATTTTAAAAAGTAGCTTACAATATTGCTTTTCTGTACTAATCTTAATAGGCTCTATAGTTAGCTTATGTTTACTTTAAAAATGACTTTGGGGGCTATTCCCTTATTGTCAACTCTGAAGTAATTTGTCTACATGATAGCTAAATAACAGCTCCCACAGATATCCAAGTCCTAATTCCTAGAACCTCCAAATGTTACTTTATATAGCAAGTGGGATTTAGCATGTGTTATAAAATTAAGGATCTTGAGGTATGGAGATCATCCTAGATTATCCAGATGAGCAATAAATGTAATCACAAATATCCTTACTAGAGAGACGTAAAGGAAGCTTTGACTATAGAAGAGAATTGATAATGTAGCAGAGATTGAAGTTATGTGGCCACAACCAAGTAATGTTGGCAGCCACCAGATGCCAGAAGAAGCAAAGAATGTATTCTCCTCTG
>NW_012149797.1:866463-866812 GCF_000956105.1 Propithecus coquereli
GCTATTCCCTTATTGTCAACTCTGAAGTAATTTGTCTACATGATAGCTAAATAACAGCTCCCACAGATATCCAAGTCCTAATTCCTAGAACCTCCGAATGTTACTTTATATAGCAAATGGGATTTAGCATGTGTTATAAAATTAAGGATCTTGAGGTATGGAGATCATCCTAGATTATCCAGGTGAGCAATAAATGTAATCACAAATATCCTTACTAGAGAGACGTAAAGGAAGCTTTGACTATAGAAGAGAACTGATAATGTAGCAGAGATTGAAGTTATGTGGCCACAACCAAGTAATGTTGGCAGCCACCAGATGCCAGAAGAAGCAAAGAATGTATTCTCCTCTG
>NW_012149797.1:867229-868069 GCF_000956105.1 Propithecus coquereli
ACATATACCAAATTGTAATAATCCACTCATGAATCGACAGGCACTTGGGTTGTTTCCCCATCCTTGCAATAGTGAATTGTGCTGCCATAAACATTCAGGTGCAGATGTCTTTATTATAGAATGAAAAACACAATTATTTTGAAGGATTAAACAAAACTGCAACAAAATACTAGCATTAGAATATTATTATATATTCATCAATTGTTATTAATGATGTTACTATTGGAGGTAAGATGATGCCAATAGCAGTGATAGTTATTTTAACACCACTTCAATTATTATTGAACATTTTTCTCAGTGTTTATAAGGTGTTATCTCATGCAGGTGCTATTATTATGCCTATTGTGTGAGTGAGAAAACCATAGTTCAAGGATGTTAAGTAACTTTTCCATGCAAGTTGTGCTTTCCAGCACATCCTTTTAAACACACCACTATACAACCTTTTTAAAAATTGGGAAAGATGATACTCATTCATTGAATATTTTATAATACCAAATTCTTGCTCTTCTGTTATATTCTTTTCATTTCTTGAAGAAAATTCTGTACTAAATCACTTATATAGAATGATTATCATTTTCATTTAACATTTTTATTAGACATCTTGAGATATATAGAAAATAGACAAAGTAATGTAATAAATACCCATGTAGTTATCACCCAGATTCAGCAATAATTATCTCATGACAAATCTTGTTTCATCTACATTTCTATCCATCATCATATTATTTTAAAGCTGATTTCAGCAATGTCATCGATATTTTCTGTGTATCATGTATCAATTTATGTTTTATTTATATTACCACAACACCACCATCACACATAGAAAACATTTATTTATTA
>NW_012149797.1:869975-870961 GCF_000956105.1 Propithecus coquereli
ACTTAACAGATCACTTGGGTCTCACTATATGTCTGATATATGTCTGGTGGCTTGTCTCTGATTTACAGATTTCCTTATCTTAAGTTAAAACATTTCAAACTTCTATACAAAGCTTCATTTCTTTAACCAATTACAAACCAAAGAATCTTTAGAACCACCTGTAACCTATAATCCACTGTTCGAGATGTTCTGTCTTTTCAGGCCAAACCAATGTACACCTTCCATGTATTAATCTATGACTTTATGTGCAATTCCTGTATCCCTTAAATGTATAAAACCAAACTGTGATCCAACCATAGGGAGACCACTTGCTCAAGGCTTCTTGGTTATGGCTCTCCAGGCCATGGTTGAACATAGTTGGTTCAGAATAAACCTCTTTAAATTATTTTAGAGAGTTTGGGTTCTTTTCTCTTGACAAACCAATCAATACTGCAGTGGTCACTAGCTGGATGTCCTCTTATTTAAATCAATACTGACTCTATCTAGCTGGAAATAGTGTCAAATCCCAGAGGTTGAGGGTTCAGTCACAGGACTGCCTCCTGCTTCAGATGCCATTCATGAGCACAGGTTGTGGCCTGTGCCTCCGACCAACCAATCACAAATTGGGGTTCCCATGACCCACTTCCCTGGGTTCTATTAATTTGCTACAGGGGCTTCTAGAACTCCAGGGAACACTTATTTAAGTTTACTGGTTTATTATAAAGGATATTACAGAGTATACTGATGAACAACAGATAAAGATATGGGTAGGGCAAGTCATGGAAGAAAGGGCAGGGAGCTTCCATGTCTTCCCCAGAGCGCCACCCTCCAGGAACCACCTTCACATGTTTAGCTATCCAGAAGTCCCCCCGATCCTGTCCTCTTGGGGTTTCATGGAAGCTGAATTACATAGGAATGCTTGATAAAATCATTAGCCATTGGTGATCAACTTAAGCTTCAGCTTTTCTCTCCTATCTGGAGGTTGGGCAGTGGGGCCGACACAAAAA
>NW_012149797.1:871011-872756 GCF_000956105.1 Propithecus coquereli
GCAGTTGTACTAACCACCCTGTGTAAAAGCTCCAAGATTAGAACTTCAAGATTCTCCTCTGCTGCTTTAGAACCCTCATTACGCACAGGGTACAACTGGCTCCCATTGTGTTACCCAATGAGGAATGGAGGTGTGCTGATTCAATTCAAGAAGGTCTGTGAGTAATTAAAAGTCAGTCTCTGATTCAAAAACCTTGTGTTTCTCTTAAGATAAAACAAATAAATATAAAAACTTATAATTACCAGTTGTCTTAGTCAGAATGCCATATATGGGGTGACTTAAACAACAAACATTTATTTCTCACAGTTCTCAAGGCTGGAAGTCCTGTATCAGGTTTCTAGCATGGTTGGGTTCTGGGTAAAGGCTCACTTCCTCATTCTCAGAAGGGTGTCCTTTCATTGCATTCTCATGGCAGGGAAAAGAGAGAGAAGTAAGCTCTCTGTGCCTCTTCTCATAAAGCCACTACTTCCATAATGAATGCTCTACCTTCATGGTCTATTTATTATACTTCCCAAAGGCCTCATCTCCAAATATCATCACACTGGGGATTAGGATTTCAGCATGGGAATGTGGGGCGGGGGGCGGGCACATTCAGTTCGTAGCACCAGTACTGAGATATTTTTAACTAAATCCTTTGCTTGGAGTAGTGCGAATTCATTCTGAAAATTTTTGTGAAGGTTGGCTTCTAATTGCTAATTTTCAGGAGGAAAATTTTTCCTATTTTGCCAAATCAAGACAGACAATTTTCCTAGAGATCAGAACATGGACCCTTATACTGAATATTTAGGCACATGATTCCTAGTTTAATGAATTTTGGATTCCAGCTTTTAGATTCCTTAACTTTTATGAAATCTCTCATTTTTATCCTCTCCCCTCCATTCCTGGAGACTATGAAAACTAAAACTCCATTTCTTTTGGCAAACGCTCTAATTGCTAAGTCCTTTTGTTCATGCTCCAGTGAATTTTTGGGGACCTCCCTTCATTTTGTTTCTGCCCTGGGTATACAATACATTCTTTCCAGTTCTTTAGTTCCTTTAAGAAGATGTATCTTCTGGAAATCCAGACCATTCTCAGTTGAAGGATTGCCATGAACAGCTGGCTACCATATTGCCTGAAGTAAATATCCTTCCTGAAGTACTTTCATTTGTTTTTGAAAAAAAAATGTTGGCAAACAAGTGTTTTGCAACTGAAAAATGTATGTATCAGAAGAAAGGGTGAAAAGGTGAAGCATAAGGGATTTTTAGGGAGGTGAAATTCTTCTGTATGATACTGCGATGGCAGATATATCATATATTTGTTAAACCCCATAGAATATACAGCACAAACAGTAAACATCAATGACAATTTTGGATATTGTTAATAATAATGTAGCAATATTTAATCATCAATTATAATAAATAAAAAATGCAAGAAGTTAATAAGGGATACTGGAGGGTAGTATATAGAAACTCTCCATAATTTCTGTGCAATTTGTCTGTAATCCCAAAACTGTCCCCAGAATAAAGTCTACTAATTAATTATTTTGAGAAGTGGGTCTCAACAATTTTTCACTAAAAGGTCTTCATTAATCACTGTGCCCTATGATTTTAACTATAATTTTATAGAAGGCAGAATCAAAATTCTTATGGCAAAACCGAAAATAATCAAACCAAAATAATCAAAAGGATCAGAATCCAGTTTTAAAGAGCTTATTCAGGAGAAAACCTGGGGATGGTCACCAAAGAAATGGAGTCCAGAGAAATGGA
>NW_012149797.1:872806-873256 GCF_000956105.1 Propithecus coquereli
TGCTTTATGGGCAAAAATGTGTTTAGTTTTTTTTCTTTCTTTTTTATTTCAGCATTTTATGGGGGTACAAATGTTTAGGTTACATATGTTGCCCTTGCCCTACCCAAATAAGATTTTTATAAATTTTCTATCTGAAAGGAAGTGTATTCTTGAGACATTGACCATAGTCTTCTACCCACAATCATTATATTAATATTTTTGGGGAGTTGTTAACATTTGCTTTATCAATCGTGATTTTTTTCTGCTGGGCTTTGTTCCCACTGTAATTATGGATTTGTAAATCTTTGCTTCTTTATTTATTCATTTTTTCATCATATATTTCAAGGTTACAGTGCATAAAAATTTGAAATTTTCTATCTTCCTCAGGAGTAGAATGTTCTCATTAGTAAGTATATCAAATACTGCTGGCTAATCATCAAAATTAAATTTTCTTCTTCCAGGCCAAACAGC
>NW_012149797.1:876117-877115 GCF_000956105.1 Propithecus coquereli
GATCAGAAAAAACCAAACAAACAAACAAAAAATAATAAAGAAAAGATGGGTCTAATAGAAAACAACTTTCAAGATAGTAGATTACAATAAAACTATATTATAATCACATTAAATGTAAGCAGTTTTAAAAGCACAATAAAATGTCAGACATTTTCAGATTTCTTTTAAAAAAATAGCAATATTCAAATGTAGACATCTCTACAGGAAATCCGCTTTAAATATGAAGAGAGATTGTTACAAGCAAAAGCTTAGAAATAAAAAAATGTATATTATCAATACTAATCAAAGAAAGCTGTACTTGCAATATTGAACAATATGGACTTTAAAGCAAAGAATATTTTCAACCATACAGAACAATGTTGTCTAGTGATAAATGGAGGGAGGAGCCCCTATTCCAATGTTACAAGCCAGGAAAGCCTTCCTCTGCTCTCTTCCTCCTTTTTCCTCCAAAGGGAAGTAATAGTAAAGTGATGATTAGATTTTTGGTCACTGCAATTTTCATGTTTATTCTATGAACAAAATATGTTAAAAGTCACAAAAGTGTGCAAAATTCTTTTTCTAACCCTCTCTAGGAAGCATCCACACTCAGTTCAACATTCAGATAACTTGAAACGTGTTAAAATGAGAAGTGGGTGGATATTAAGGGGAAAAAGTAGGTCAGAGAAGTATGAATTATGATTCACTACTTATATTGCAAGTTTCTACATTATACATTATGATATATATTGAAATGCTACCCCTAAATATGAAACATATAATATAAACGTGGATCTTCTTAGTAAATATGGGAAATACAATAACACATTATTTTTCTTATGGTAGATGATTCTCACTTTTTCAAAGAATTAGATTGATTATGATACTAGGGAAGCTGAAAACAAGAATTTTTCTGTTATTGTCATATTTTTTTTTGTCTGCCCTACTTTTTTCACTAATCTCTACTTCACAGATAATTGGTTTTCTACTGGCAAAAAATATTATTCTTTCTGCTAAATTTT
>NW_012149797.1:878537-879085 GCF_000956105.1 Propithecus coquereli
TCATTGACATATTAAGAATAGAAAACTACAAGCAGATTCTATTAAAGACAGTCACCCAAAATAAGGCAAAAATGTTTTTTTTCAGCCTTAACACAAGCAAGAAAAGAGAGGACAATCACTTTTCAATCCTTTATGGTAAACAAAACAAAACACCACCACTAACTGGGGCTAGGAATCTTAAAGCAGAGTTGATACTGAGGGAAAAAAAATGAGTTTGAATTTAGATTACAGCATGGGGAAACACAGAAATTAAGTGAAGCTCTCTAAAAGGAATATTCTGACCAAGGACTGAGGGAGGGAGGTTAAGGACATTTAGGCTCAGGATATAGAAGTTGAAATTTAGATACTCACTTGAAATTTATTATTTATTCATCTTCTGGCAAACAACCATTTCATAAAGCTTATTTCATATAGTGCCCATTTAGGCCTCTGAAAAGGGTCAGAAAATAAAATAAATAATTAATTTTAAGAACATCCTGAATACTAAACTTGGAGAAAGCTGGCAGAGAAATACTGCTATTGCCTTTCTCATAAAACCCATATTCATT
>NW_012149797.1:880354-881880 GCF_000956105.1 Propithecus coquereli
GATTATGATACTAGGGAAGCTGAAAACAAGAATTTTTCTGTTATTTTCATATTTTTTTTTGTCTGCCCTACTTTTTTCAGTAATCTCTACTTCACAGGTAATTGGTTTTCTACTGGCAAAAAATATTATTCTTTCTGCTAAATTTTGTTGGTAAAAAAAAAAAAAAGTGTAATTGATCCTAGGACAGTTTTGGGAAGTCAGGTTTCATTTGTTTAAGGTATTACTATCTCCACTATGCATTTGAATGGGATTCTCTCTGGGTAATATTGAGTAGAATAAAAATATGAGAAAAAGATGGCTTGGGGGGAAGGAAGGTAAGTGGCATTTAATTTCCTTCAGACTCGCATTTTTCCCCCCAAATTTAGCTATTTTACTTTTGTACAAGCTCAATAACGAGATAAAGGCTTTTAGTTTGGGAAATATATATGTCTAATATTGTTTAATATGATCTGTGCTGCCATGTACAGAGGCATTAAATATAGATTTTAGAAACTATCAGATTGTCACTGCCTAGCTGTGTGACTTTGGAAAATTATGTCCTTGGTCTTTAGGTTCTTCACCTGTAAAGTAAGAATAATAATAGTATTATTTAAAAGCATTGTTGTGGGAGTTAAATGAGTTAATGCATATAAAGTATGACATAGAATGGCATTAAGCTCAGGGTCCCACGTAAGCACTCAAAGAGTGTGAGTTCTTACTATCATGGTTAACACGTGAACTTAACTGACAAAATAGCTAGGAAAAGCTCGAGTTGGAAGTCAAAGGGGGATGAATTTAAAGTTACTAGCCAGACACTTTAAAGGTCAATTTAATTTACATTTTCCCTTACCCATTTCAGAGGCCCAACAGGGCATTCTGGAATTGATTTTTGAATTCTTTGTAGAAAGATGAATCAAAATAGTAAATTTATGCTGAGTGCCTTAATTAAAAATGGGAATAGGGATTCCTGCTAGCTCTCTCCAATAGGCTGCACAAACACGCCTATGCTAAATAAATTTTGTTTTTAAAACCAATAGTTTAATGGAATCTTATATCTGAGTAGTGCAGTCCTCAGCGAGGGCAAGGGTGGTGAGACTGTTTATGGGAGATGTTCTTTCCCCCACTTCCCTTCATAGGAGTGTCCCTCTCTGTACCTTTTACTCATTTATGTAGAGGCAGAAAATATTTATCTCATAAAAACAGGAACTATTTTTCAGATACCAGGATGGCGAGAAAGCAGAGGAAAAACAGTAATTATTTACAGATAAAAATTTTAAAATAGAGAACCTCAGGAATTAATGAAAACTGATAATAAAGTAAGTAGTTTAGGTAAATGTCATCATGTAAGTTAAATATATTAAAAAGCAAAGTGGTAGCTTCTTATGTAAAAATAAAATCCACGGAATAATATAATGGAAATGACTTCATCTACCATAGAAATAAAATATAGTATTATGTCTCTAAAATAAATCAATGTGACTTAATTAAAGAAAAAAAAAACAAACAAAAGTATTTCTGAATCACAAAAATGCATTAAAAAGGATTTG
>NW_012149797.1:881930-883119 GCF_000956105.1 Propithecus coquereli
ATGCTACCAACTACCTGAAGGAACTTGGAAGCAGATCCTTTTCCAGCTGAATTTCCAGATGAGGACCAGCCCTGGCTGAAAACTTGAGCAGCCTTGTAAGGCCCTCAGGAGAGGACCCAGCTAAGCTTTTCTCAGACTGCTGATCACAGAAAATGCATGTGATTTTAAGTCATGAAGTACGTGCTAATTTGTTAGGTAGCAATATAAAACAGATACGCTATGTAAGGCAGAAGACAATGGGGCCGCATCTTAAAAGTGCTGAAAAAATAATTATAAACCTAGAATTTTCAGTCAAGCAAAATGTTTTTTAAATCGAAAAAATAACTTTTTAGGCAAACAAAAGGCAGACTCATTCTTTTCTTTCTTTTTTAGTTGACACATAATAATTGTACATATATATGGAACACAGTGATTTTCAATAGATGTATACAATGTATAATGAACAAATTAGGATAATTAGCATATCCATCACCTCAAACATTCACCATTTCTTTGTGTTGGGAACATTCAAAATCCTCTTTTCTAGCTTTTTGAAAATATTAATATTCAATAAAGTATTGTTAAATGTATTCACCCTACAGTGCTATAAAACACTAGAACATATTCCTCCTATCTAACCGTAATTTTTTATCTTTTAACCAAACTTTCCCTATCCTCTCTTCTCTCCTACCTTCCTATCCTCTAATAACGATGCTACTCTGCTCCTATGAACTCAACCTCTTTACCTTTCACATATGAGTGAGACAAGCGGTATTTATCCTTCTGTGAAAAGATAGATTTGTGAACAGAGGTGCACTATAAGGCATTTGAAAAAAGTTCATAAGGCAAAAGAAACATGATATCAAAATAGTCATTTGTATTTATACAGGAAAATGGAAAACATCAGAAATTTGAAAAAAAGTTGATAATAAAAGTAAGGAATTACTTCTTATTGCTAATTTATTTAAAAGAACACAAATTATGATAATATTTTTGATTTTAAATAATGCATGTAGAAATAAAATGTATGAGAAGAACAGCACAAAGAATGGGAAGTGGGAAATAGAAGTATAGTTTCATAAGATTCTGTACAACATATGGAAGGTAGACTGTGATTGTTAAAAATAGCATTGCAAAACTGAAAGTAATCACTTAGAAATATAATAAAAATGAGCTATTAACAGTAAACCAATGTTTGAAATAAAACAGA
>NW_012149797.1:884206-885538 GCF_000956105.1 Propithecus coquereli
AAATAATATTTGATTTTTAATCTATTTTTTCCTAATTTTTTTCTCTTTCTCTTTCTGTTTTTCTTTCTTTCTCTCTCTGCAATCGACAAATCCTTTTCATACTTCTGTCATCTTGTGCTATGTGTGATTTTATGTTATTTAATCACATGTGAATTCATGCATTTACAACCATACCTAAGATACAGAAAATTTCTCTCACTGTTTTATCTGTTTGGGTTGCTATAGTAAAACACCATAACTTGGGTAGCTCATAAATGACATACATTTATTTCTCATAGTCTAGAGGCTTGGAAGTCTGAAATCAGGTTGTCAGCACGGCTGGGGTCTTGTGAGGGCCCTCTGATGAGTGGCAGACTGCTGATTTCTTGCTATGTATTCACATAGTGCAAGGGAGAGGCAGCTTTCTGAGCCCACTTTTATAAGGGCACTATTCCCATTCGTGAGGGCAGATCCCCTGTAGCCTAACCACCTTCCAAAGGCACCACTTTCTAATACTATCAGCTTGATGATTAAGATTCAACATATGATTTTGGAGGATATAAACATTCATACCACAGCAATCACCATAAAAATCATCCTATTTATCTTTTTATAACATCCATCTCCCTCTTATATACCTTCCCAGTCGATGGTAACCACTAAAGATTTCTACATCTCTATAATTTTGTCAATTCAAGGAAGCTATATAAATGAAATCATATAGTATGTAACTTTTAGGGATGCTTTAAAAAATACTCAGCATAATTCCCTTGAGATTAAGTAAAATCATTGTGCAGATCAATAATTCATTCACTTTTAAATACTGAGTAGTATTCCATTATATGGATGCTCCACAGTCTATCCATTTACCTGTTGAAGGACATTTGGGTAGTTTACACTTTGTGCTATTATGAATAAAGTTGATGAAAACATCGGTGTAGGTTTTTGTGTGAATGTTTCTTTTTCTCTGAGATAAATGTGCAGGAGGGCAACTACTGAGCCTTATGGTAGTTGCATATTTAGTTTTATAAGAAACTATCACAATATTCTTACACAGTGCCTATACCATTTCACATACTCACCAGAAATGTATAAGTAATTAATTGTCTCTACATCCTTGCCATCACTTAGTGTTGTCTCTAATTTTATAAATATTTCAGCCATTCTTATAAGTTTCTGTAGTTAATATCACATTGTAGTTCTAATACGCATTTCACTAATGGCTAATAACATTGAACATGTTTTCACCTGCTCCTTTGTCATCTGTATATTCTCATTAGATTAATGCCTCTTTACAATTTTGTCCATATTCTAATTGAATTTTTTTAATATGGAGTTCTGACAATTCTTTAT
>NW_012149797.1:885588-888229 GCF_000956105.1 Propithecus coquereli
AAATCTTTTTAATTTGATCAGATCCCATTTATTTATTTTTGTTCCTGCTGTGATTGCTTTGGGGGCTTTCATAAATTATTTGCCTAGGCCGATGTCTGCAAGAGTGTTCCCTACATTTTCTTCCAGGATTCTTAGGGTTTCATGGCTTAGGTATAAGTCTGTTATCCATCGTGAATTGATTTTTGTATGAGGTGAGAGGTGGGGATCCAGTTTCAATCTTCTGCATGTAACTATCCAGTTTCACCAGCACCATGTATTGAAAAGAGTTTCTTTTCTCCAGTGTATATTTTTGTCTGCTTGTCAAAGATAAGATGACAATAGGTCAATGGTTTCATCTCTGGATTCTCGGTCCTTTTGCAAAGGTCTATTTCTCTGTTCTGTGCCAGCACCATGCTGTTTTAGTTACTATGGCCTTGTAGTACAGCTTGAAGTCTTGTACACTAATACCTCCCAACTTGTTCTTTTTGCTTAAGATTGCTTTGGCTATACAAGGTCTTCTCTGGTTCTATACAAAGTGTAGAATTATTTTTTCTAGATCTGTAAAGAATGGTGATGGTACTTTGATAGACATTGCATTAATTCTGTAGATCACTTTAGGTAGTATGGACATTTTAACAATGTTGATTCTACCAATCAATGAGCAAGGTAGATTTTTTTCCATCTGTTTACATCATCTACAATTTCTTTTCTTAGTGTTTTGTAGTTCTCCCTGTATATGTCTCTCACCTCTTTCATTAAATATATTCCTAGATATTTAATTTCCTTTGAGGCTATTGTAAATGGTATGGCATTTTTTCTTTGAATTTCGACTTGACTATTATTGGTGTCTATGAATGCCTCTGATTTGTGTGTATTGATTTTGTATCCTGAGACTTTACTGAATTCATTTGTCAATTCTAGGAATCTCTTGGCTGAATCCTTGAGGTTTTCTAGATATAATATCATATCATCAGCAAAGATTGAGAGTTTGATCTCTTCTGCCCCCATTTGGACGCCCTTAATTCCCCTCTCTTGTCTAATTGTTCTAGCAAGGACTTCCAGCACTATGTTGAATAGAAGTGGAGATAGTGAGCAACCTTGTCCGGTTCCAGTTTTAAGTGGGAATGGTTTGAATATTTGCCCATTCTGTATGATATTGGCCATGGGTTTATCATATATGGCCTTGATAATTTTAAGGTATGTCCCATCTATGCCTATTTTGCTAAGAGTTTTTATCATAAAGGTGTGCTGGACTTTGTCAAATGCTTTCTCTACATCAGTTGAGAGAATTATATGGTCTTTGTTCTTGCTTTTATTTATGAGTTGAATTGCATTTATAGATTTACATATGTGGAACCAGCCTTGCATCTCTGGTATAAAGCCCACCTGGTCATAGTGATTTAATTTTTTTTATATGCTGTTGGACTTGATTTACTAAAATTTTGTTGAGGATTTTTCCATCTATATTCATGAGAAATATTGGGTCTGTACTTTTCTTTTTTTGTTGTGTCTTTCCTGGCTTTGGTATCAAGGTGGTATTGGCTTTGTAGAATGAGTTAGGGAGGATACCATATTTCTCAATGTTGTGGAATAATTTCTGTAGTATAGGTATGAGTTCATCTTTATATGTTTGGTAAAACTCAAAAGTGTAGCCATCTGGTCCAAGACTTTTCCTTTTTGGAAGGTTTTTAATTGCTGCTCCAATTTCTGTGTTTGTTATTGGTTTGTTCAGGAATTCTATTATCTCTTGGGTGAACTTAGGGAAGTTGTATGTTTCTGGGAATTTGTCCATTTCTTCCTCATTATGCAGTTTTTGGGCATATAGATTTTTATATCATTCAAAGATAATGTTTTGTATTTCCGTGGTGACTGTTGTGACCTCTCCTTTTTCATTTCCAATTGAGTTATTAGAGTCCTTTCCCTTCAGGACTAAATCCTTGTTGGTTCCTTGCACAATGTTATTATAGCACAATCTGATGGCCAGAAAGATTAGGAGGCCAGAAAGGTCGAAAAGCAATAGATGGAGAGTGGAAGCCATTGATATGCTGAAATTTCTATAAATGTCAAAGGAATTGAAGAAGATGGGTGACCTTGTATATGGTCACAAAAAGCAAACCACCCAAGAACAGAGCTTGACCCTGAGGGAAACTCTTCTCATCTCTCCAACTTCATAGCACTCCATCTATCAAACAGGAGGAGTACTATGACCATTGGTCTTGTTTAAAGGCATTCTAAAAATCAATGTGCTCCTTTTTTGAGGTCTCTGCTAAACTAATAGATTAAGGAGCAATGCTTTCATCTGTTTTGATCTCTTTTAATTCACCTTTCCTTGTCTTTCCTTGTTTTGCCTTAGCTTTTTTTCTTCTTTTCTTCTCCATTCTATTTCCTTTATTACTTGAGTTGATGAAGCCATGCAAATGTGTGTGTGTGTGTGTGTGTGTGTGTGTGTGTGCACATACTTGCATGTGTGTCTCTTTCAAGCTGCTCTGGCCATTTCTTCCATGTGACTGCTAGGACAGACTTGAGACAGATATTTGCCTCTGAGAGAAACCCTGGTCCTCCTCCTCTTTTTCTCACCCTATTGTTTGCTCACCTGCACTGTCCCTGAAATTCGCAATGCATTTTAGGAGCAAAAATTGCTTTGTAGCTTTAAGGATGGAAG
>NW_012149797.1:888279-890238 GCF_000956105.1 Propithecus coquereli
CAACATATTGTTCCAACCTTGGGAACCAGTTAAAATATTTTCGGTGGTCTAATGGCCAACAAACATATGAAAAAATGCTCAACATCTCTAATCATCAGGGAAATGCAAATCAAAACTACAATAAGACATCACTTATCTCCAGTGAGAATGGCCTGTATCAAAAAGTCCTAAAACAATAAATGTTGGCGTGGATGCGGAGAGATAGGAACACTCATATACTGCTGTTGGGACTGCAAACTAATACAATCTCTGTGTAAAGTAACATGGAGATACCTCAAAGAGCTACAAGGAGAACTACCATTTGACCCAGCAATCCCATTACTGAGCATCTATCCAAAAGAAAAAAAAAGAAATTCTATAAATCAGAAATCAGCACTCAAATGTCTATAGCAGCACATTTCACAATTGCAAAGATGTGGAAACATCCAAATGCCCATCGATACATGAGTGGATTAATAAAATGTGGTGTATGTATATCATGGAGTTCTACTCAGCCACAAAAAGCAATGGTGATCTAGCATCTCTTGTATTATCCTGGATAGAGCTAGAGCCCATTCTCCTAATTGAAGGATCACTAAATGGAAAAACAAGCACCGCATGTACTCACCATCAAATTGGCATTAACTAATTTAACCGACCAACACTTAAGTGCACGTATAGCAATAACATTTATTGGGTGTCAGGTAGGTGGGAGGGGGGAGAAGGAGATGGTTATATTCACACCTAATGGGTGCAGTGGGCACCATCTGGGGGAGGGATACACTTGAAGCTCTGACTCAGGCGGGGCAAAGGCAATATATATAACCTAAACATTTGTACTCTTGTAATATGATGAAATAAAAAAAATTAAAAATAAAAGATATTTTCAGTGGTCTGGACTAGAATTCTCTCATGAAAAGAAATCTATTGGTCATAGATGCTATTCAACATTATGGGCTTTACCATACCTGCTGTGATGATCTTATTTTAAATTGTTTCCTGAAGAAAGTCATAGAATACCTTTCCAGATTCAAATCATTGCCTAGAATGAGAATATGTGCAAAATAGAAATTCTACTCCCTATCTAAACCTAATAGTTCATATTTTTTTCGGCTTATGCTCATTAGAACAGCTTGAAATCTTTGCTATTCTCCCTTCTTCAAGATTGACTCACCCAAATATCTTGTCTCCTAATTTCCTCACAAAACTCAGTGAGAGGAGTGTGGGACTAAATCCTTTTTTTTCTTATTTCAGGATACTATGGGTATACAAACATTTTGGTAACGTGTTATGACTTTGCCACACAAAAACCATGATATGAGGTATGCCCTTTCCCCCCTACGAGACTCATCGCATCCATTAATTGTGAGTTTACCCACCCCCAAAGAATAATTCTACTGTATGAGCACCTTAGTTTTGATCAGTTAGAGTCAATTTGATGGCAAGTACATGTGGTGCTTATTCTTCCATTCTTGTGATACCTCACTTTGGAGGATGGGCTCAAGCTCTATCCAGGAAAATATAAGAGGTGCTAGATCACCGTCATTTTTTTATAAATGAGTAGTATTCCATTGTATACAGATACCATATTTTATTAATCCACTCATGGATTGATGGGCACTTGGGTTGTTTCCACAACCTTGCAATAGTGACTTGTGCTGCCATAAACATTCAAGTGCAGATGTCTTTATTATAGAATGACTTTTGTTCCTTTGGGTAGATGCCTAATAGTGCTATTGCTAGATCAAATGGTAGTTCTACTTGTAGCTCTTTGAGGTATCCCAAGTTCTTTTCCACAGAGGTTGCAATAATTTGCAGTCCCACCAGCAATGTAAGAGTGTTCCTATCTCTCCATATCCTTGCCAGCATTTGTTGCTTTGGGATTTTTTGAAAAGGTCAATCTCACTGGGGTTAGATGATATCTCATTGTGGTTTTGATTTGCATTTCCCTAATGATTAGAGATGTTGAGCATTTTTTTT
>NW_012149797.1:902113-902601 GCF_000956105.1 Propithecus coquereli
TTTTTTGTTTATATGTTAGTTTTGTTAGTTTGTCTCTTAACCTTCATTTACTGAAAATTCTTAAACAGTTTGAATTCAAAAAATATATTTAACTTCAAAAATACAGTGTTCTAAATTCCATGAGAGAAAATCACATCAAAAATGAAATTATCTTGTAAGAAGATATTTTTAGTACTTCCATATTTTGTACTTTCTGGATAGAGTCCAAAGTGGTTCTACGTATTATCAAATTTTATTTTATATAAGATATCCTTTTAGTAGGGTTCTGTTGTTCACAATTTAAGTATCATTAATGATCCTTGCTCTTGGAATTATGGTTTACAATAGTAAGCAGGCCTTTGGGTGTTGTGAAGAGTGTGAACCATGAAAATGAATATAGGAGATGGAATGCTAATTTTAAAATTAAGAACCTTACTGGAAGGAGGTGATATGAAGCAAGAATAAGTTATATGAATTGACTACTTCAAGAACGAAGAAAAATCTTCACA
>NW_012149797.1:903194-903496 GCF_000956105.1 Propithecus coquereli
TTGTCAAACATTATTAGAATAGAAACATACATTAGAATAGAAATTATGTTTTAAAATGCCTGAGGGTCTTCATTAAGCCATGTGGTTTTACTACAATATAATACATCAGTCTCAGAATTATCAAAAAATTTTAAAAATATTATTTGTATCGAGAACAATTTGAGGAAGTATGACTATATTTCCTATGTTTTAAAATTAGGTTGAAACTAGATGGCTGGCAGGGAGTGCTTACTAAATAGTTATGACAAACATTGATATATATATTTTTTACATTGAAATCATTACAAACATAATATCTGCCT
>NW_012149798.1:0-1022 GCF_000956105.1 Propithecus coquereli
AACTTAGGGATGCTATGTTTGAGGCTGTGAGAGGAGAGGAGGTGAAGGGATTGCCTGAGCAGAAGCCTGAAATAAGGGCAGATGTTAACTGCCTAGTTGGGGGACATATATCAGCGATCTGGGAGTACAGCGAAGCATGTTCCAACCTCAGAGCCTGAGGGGGTCTCATGCCTGAAAAGCCACGGAACGGCCTGACATGAAAACTTCTCATGGCTGTAGAGTCAGATTGCAATATGTCAGCCCGGGAGAAGGGTTTTAAGGTTTCCATTGTTAGAACAGTGGACCAAGCTCCTCTCTCCCTTTTTCTCAATAATGCCTCAGTTAATGTAAAGCCAGTATCCCAGTGGAAAGCATGTAGTTTCTTTGTTTCTTAAGCAAATGTGTCACAGCTACTGAAGTTAGAGATTGATATCCATGTACATAGATTGAGCTTGGGATAAAATTAGTTAGTTTACCTTGATCGAAAGGTTGTACCTACTGAAGAATTACGTGTTTTTCACTTCTAGAAAGGAGAAGGAAATTAGCTAGGACATCTCGTGATTTTGGGGGAGCCCCGAGACCTTTGATAATTGTATCCCATGATTTTTTCACATGAGATCATTGTATTTTGCAACATGGCAAAGAGAATAAAAAGTAAGTGCTGGGTTTTAGTCATCGCCACCTTGGCACCAGCGTGCTTGTGGTTTCCTGATTTCCCCGCTTTCTTAAATATTATTTCTGTGTCTATGTCTTTGTTTCTTTCATCTCTTGGAACATATTCTGCCAGGGGACCCTATCTTTATTGAGGATGTCACGAACCCCCAATACATAAATAGTTCAGAGAAGTCGCTAAAAAGGTACAAATAAAAACAAACGGTGAGAAAAAATTACAGAGGAGAGGAGAATCTGATTCACAGAGTATCCACACTGTAATATACAAAATTTCTTATTTTCAAGATAAAATTTTGAAGCATACATAGAAACTTCCCCCATGATTACCTTTCTATAAACTGATTATCACTCAAATGATTATGTGATTGTGT
>NW_012149798.1:2708-3015 GCF_000956105.1 Propithecus coquereli
TGATGATATTATCATAATAATTTATGTGTTATATTTTACAATATGACTAGAATGCTTTTAAAATAAAGAAACAAATATTACAACTAACATTAAGGCTACTGATACAATTTTTTTTTATTTTTTTTATTTCAGGAAATTATGGGGGTACAAACATTTTGGTTACATGTTATGACTTTGCCAAATCCCAACCATGATTTGAGATAGGCCCTTTCCCCCCTACAATGCTCACCGCGTCCATTAGTTGTGAGTTTACCCACCCCCAATCTCCCTACCCTGAAAGAATATTACTACTGTGTGAGCACCTTAG
>NW_012149798.1:5947-6340 GCF_000956105.1 Propithecus coquereli
GAAATAAATTGGGAAATAATTAAAATTTTGCCCAGCAGAAATGAAGGCAGTGCATTGGCTGTTGAAATATAATCTACACTTCTCTACACCTCTGAATTGCTCTGTCATCAAAACAAAATTAACCACCGCACGAAAAAAAAAGAAAATTAATTGTTATGGTTTGAGTATTTGTCACCTCCAAAACTCATGTAGAAATTTATCCCCAATATGGTAGCATTGGGAAGTAGGCCTACCGGGATATGTTAGGGTTATGAGAGCGGATCTCGCATCAATGGCTTGGTGCTGTTGTTCAGGTGGTGAGTTACTTCTAACTCTTATGAAGCTTGATTAGTTTTCTGGGGAATAAATCAGCTCCCAAGAGAGGAGGCCAGAATGCCCTCAGGTTTGGTTCCT
>NW_012149798.1:7130-8106 GCF_000956105.1 Propithecus coquereli
TATATATAGACACACACACACATACATAATGGTGCTGTCAAATACACAAATGAGATGCTAACTATGAAGAATATATTCTACTATGAACAAAAAACAGACAAAGCTGTCCACATATTAATATGTGCTGAATGGGACATAGAAGCAAACCAGGTTTATTTCTCATACATTGTGGATTTTACAACTCATTCCTAATACATATTTCCTCTAATTTGAGTTAGAACTAGAGGGTAATCTGTATATTTTGGGTTCAATCTGTTTCCGTAATCATTTTGCCATACTAGGAATCTTACATGATTCACCAACTATTTGGAGAAATATAATGTTAAAATATAAACTGTACCTTTAGAAAAATAATGTTAATAACATGTTTCAGGTTTTATAAAGTTTGCTGAAGATTCTTCAATTCACATTTAAACATTTCTAAGAATCTTAATATAACTCATCTTTTATTTAAAATTATTTTCTGTGCCAAGGTGTTTCCCTTTGAGCCTAATTTGCAATATTTTCATTATATATTTGAGACCCCTTAGTGAAACTTTCATTTGGTTGTTATATCTTGCACACCACAGAGTCTTAGAAACGGATCTACTGACGTTTAGTGTGTGCTAAATCCACTGAGAAGAGCACTTCTGCCCCAGAGAGTTGGAGGCGTTGAGCTGAGAGTAGCCATTCAGCGCCAAGCCCCCTAGAATAGTTCTTCACAACATGGATTGGGTGAGGGTAGAGTTGCAGCCTTTAGCTTGGGAAGTCCAGGGTCTTCCCATATTCTCAAAAGTTTCCATAAAATGTGTGGAATAAATGCTTCTTAATTTATTTTAAGCCCTTTATCCAATCTCCAGAAACATTGAATAATTGTTTTTTCTGATCCTGAAAAGCTTATTGAAAGTTTCTCTGGCATCGGGTTTTTGCTAAGCTCCTTACACTGTTGTTACTGACCAGGTATTTTAAAATGTGAGATGACTTGATATTAAATGTA
>NW_012149798.1:19619-19879 GCF_000956105.1 Propithecus coquereli
TTGTTTCCACATCTTTGCAATGGTGAATTGTGCTGCTATAAACATTCGGGTGCAGGTGTCTTTCTTATACAGTATCATGTGGTCTTTTGGGTAGATGCCCAATAATGGGATTGCTGGATCAAATGGTACTTCTACTTGTATCTCTTTAAGGTATCTCCATATTCTTTTCCACAGAGGTTGCACTAGTTTGCAATCCCACCAACAGTGCATGAGTGTTCCTATCTCTCCGCATCCATGCCAATATTTATTGTTTTGGGACT
>NW_012149799.1:0-341 GCF_000956105.1 Propithecus coquereli
GGCACTTGTGGATCAAAGGATAGTTCTTAAAAATTTTAAATAATGGCAAGTATATTTTGGTATTTTCTTTTAAGAGCTAAATCCAATCACCTAAACAAATCTATCCAAAAGGCAATCACAAACCCTATAAAACCCAAATTTTTACTTTTTCACAGAAGTCTTATAATAAACAGCATAAGTATTTATAATTCATACATACGGACAAAGACACACAATGACCATTATATATTCTAAAGCAATCATAGAGCTCGAGAAGACAGTCCAAATCTTTGGATTTTAATTTGATGAATTTATATCACAATGAAAATAAAAATACCCTAGAGCACTTTTTAAACAGATGA
>NW_012149799.1:10346-11078 GCF_000956105.1 Propithecus coquereli
ATGTATTGAGAAAGTTACTTAAACCCTCTGAACTTCAGTTTCCTCTTCTGTAAAATGGGGGCAATAAAACCTCCTTCATAATGTTGTATAAAATGAAGCAATAAATATAAATAACTTAGCATATAATAAGCAATCAAAAAGGCCAAATATTGTATTTCATTATTTTTACAGAGTTCCAACAAATAATTGTTGACTAGACAGACGGATGTATTGATCTTTGGATGGAAGACGGGCTAGCAACGTAAGTTACCAAATGAAATTATCAACTACAAATTAAAAAGCAGCAGAAGCCATAGCTGACAATAGAAATGAGAATGTATTTTAGGTTGAGTTAATGATCCAAGCAGTCCCACATGAACCCATGGCAAGACCCAGATAGTCTTGATGGTTCATCTCTAAACGAACTCACTGGAACACTAAGTGGCCCAGTGTCCTCCGAAGAACCAAAACAATGAAATACATCTGTAAGCTTCCAGGGTAAAATATCCCTACCGTGGTGCATAAATCCATTGTCACAGAGTCCAACGCCAAATATCATTGCCTCCTCTCTGGTGCGGCAATCCCCCTGTTAGCCAAAAAAGCACTGAATGAGTTAATGGGCAACCGAAGGCTTTGTTGCGTCTTTACTGCATGTAACATTCCCAGCACTATATTCAAACGAAGACTTTCATATTTTACAGCATGCATTGCTTTATAAGAGAGGATGCATCTAATTGTTAAAAACATTCAATT
>NW_012149799.1:13003-14009 GCF_000956105.1 Propithecus coquereli
GCAAGATAAGAGAAAAACGATAGGATCTAGAATATATCCCAATCATACTGGAGCCAGTTCTTTACTGTGTCCCCTAAAGCTGTCCAAATCAATTCAATGTCCTGGTCAACACTGGAACTTGAGTATCTTCATTTGAGAGTCTTGGTGGAAAGAGACCCTTACTTTTCAAAAAATCTCTTCTTCCTATTAAATTAAGAACTTTAACTTGTTCTCTTACCCTTCCATGACTGCGTCTCCCTTTTCCAAGGCAGTCCATGTGATCCTAATCTGAAGCTAAGCAATCAGAGTTGATTATGTCTGATACTTAAATTTGGCTGTTTTACAATATCAGAAACGTAAAGCTTCAGTGATGGAGAAGAGATGACACACACGGCAATTCCGGTAAGTAATAAACAGTTGTGAAACCAAAATCCAGGGAGATCGAGTGACTCGCCCCAGCGTACATAGCTAGTTATTGGCAGCGCTGGCATCACATACTAGGTTGTCTGAGCTCCAGTCCAGCGCGATTTCTATTTCTACCTTGTCATAGCAGACTACTGAGAAAAACTGAAGAAAAAAACAATTGCAACTTGGCCTAGTTTTTTGAGCAACTTACTCTCTTCTTCTAATGCTCATCCTTGGAAAGTAAAAGTGCCAAAAATAAAGGATGATAACTGACTTCCTGAGTTAGAACTTTAAATGTTTATTCAGCACCAGCTTTTGCTTCAAATGAATTTTTTTCAATTTTCTCACATCATCAACATATCACACAAGTTCATATGAGTTCTATAACAATATAATTTCTATGTGAAATTCCAGCTCCAATACTGAGTACAGAACAGATTCCGATGACACACATTGACCACGGTGTTATAAAAGGCTCTGACACTAGGAAAGCCACTAAAAGCATGAGTTGCGTTTCATCTAAAGGTAATTATTTGGTTTCATCTAAAATCTTCACTTCTATATGTAACAAATTTAAGTGCTATAAAATGCAAAAATAAATGTTCCTTGAACAGTCTAGAAA
>NW_012149799.1:17115-17412 GCF_000956105.1 Propithecus coquereli
TTGTCCATCATAGGTCAATATAAATTTTGTCAAGTGTATAAAGAAAGCCAATATTACCCTTATTTTATATATTTGTATTTTTTATGTAGTCAAGTATCACGACCACATGTCTCTATATGTAAAACAGTTTTCAATGGATATAAACTTCTGAGTGACACAATAGTACTACTTCCATTTAGAACTAAGTATGAGAATGAAAAATACAATCTAACATTAGAATATTAAAATTCCAACAAGAAATAAAGAGCCTTGCTTTTATGTATAATTTAAGCGTTTTCTATACTAGGAAAATCTTTT
>NW_012149800.1:0-1543 GCF_000956105.1 Propithecus coquereli
AGTTTCGATTTGCATTTATCTTATGACTAATGATGTTGAGCATTCTGTCATGTACCTGTTGGCCATTTGTATGTCTTATTTTGAGAAATGTCTATTCAGATCCTTTGCTCATTTTTTAATCAGATCATTTGATTTTTTCCTAGGAGCTCCTTATATATTCTAGTTGTGAATTTCTTGTCACATGGATAGTTTGCAAGTATTTTCTCCTATTCTGTGAGTTGTGGCTTCACTTTGTTGATTATTTCCTTTGTTGCGCAGAAGTTAGCTTGATGTAATCCCCATTTGTCCAAATTTGCTTTGTTTGCCTGTGCTTTGGGGGTATTACTCAAGAAGTCCTTGCCCAGATTAATGTCCTAAAGCATTTCTCTAATGTTTTATTTTAGTAGTTTCATAGTTTCAGGTCTTATATTTAAGTCTTTAATCAATTTTGATTTGATTTTTATGCATGTCGAGAGATAAGGATCTGGCTTCATTCTTCTGCAAGTCCTCCTTCAAGTAATAACTTATACCTAATTTGACAAAATTGATGATACTGGAATATTGGAATGATAAGGCATAATTTAGTAAACATGGAGAAATAGTTGCATTGGTAAATTAAGGTATAATATTTCTGCCAATACTATTCACAAAACCTCCTAGATTCAGTGCTGTAGATGTGTCTTATCTCCCACCTAGTTACATAATATCCCAATGAACAAGTTTCTGTTACTTCCACTAAAGGTTAGTGCTTACATAACTTTTCTTAAGAATCAGAATCACAAGGTAGGGAAAGTGCTATTAAAGTCATTTTTATTAAGTGTTTTACATTGCACTATTTTTTTCCAGAAAAGAAACACAAAATCACTTTGCTGCTTACATGATTTGACTCTGGAAAATTATGCAATATGCATTGAGAAATTAGATGCAGAAATCTCCTAATTATGAGTATATCTGACCTACTGAAAGAACTTTGTTTTGTTATTCTTTCTTGAGTTCTTTATAAAAACGCTGGTGAAGAGCAACCACAATACAATTAACGCCTAGTTTATAAGGCTGAAGAAAGTTGGAAATAAAGACAAATTTTGTCTCATTAAAATGTATTTTTCTACATATATACTGATTCAATGTGTGTCAAAATATAATTGTTTTATTTATTATAAATTTCTAATATGATTAGATAATAAAGTAATAATCCTCCTAGCACAATATTTAATGAGATGTCAGTATATTTTGCCATCAGAATAATAAATGGGTAATGATTTTTAACATCTAATTATAAAAATATAAATGAAAATATCAGTGTCTTTCAACATAATCAGCAAATATTGCTTTATTTACAATGAGGCTGCCACTTGTAGCCCCATTAGCTGTGTCTACATATACTATTTTAGAAAAGTTTCAATGTCTACATCCAGAAAGCCTCCATTCCAATGAATAAAGCACCAACTTGTTGTACCAGTACAAATCTAAGTTGTCAAACAATGCGAAACGCCGAGTATATTTCACAGTTAATGGTGGTGCTCACTTTCTAGGAATTAACAAAAAATAAATAAATAAGTAAAAC
>NW_012149800.1:1593-2061 GCF_000956105.1 Propithecus coquereli
CAATGCGAAACGCCGAGTATATTTCACAGTTAATAAATATCTCAATTAATTTGGATTTATGGATCTAATATCAAAAGACAGGCTCAGTTCTTCAGGGATTTCTCTTCGAAGATTTATGGCAAGTAATAGCAATGATGGGTGATATTATTGCTGCTACTGATACTACTAATAATGAATTACTACTATAGAAACAACAATTATTTATCCAAAATTTACAAATTATAGACACAGTGTTAAATATTCATCTTAGCCTTCAAATCATATAAGCACACATTCACAGTATCACAGCATCTCCTACTTGAAATGTTCAGCTAAGAACTTTTTAATATTTAATTTCATCAATCTCTAATTTAGGTAATTTTCCGATAATCTTTCTTTCAACAAATTTTGAAGTGAATTTTCATGTAGTACTGTATTTTTGAAGAAACTATAAAGCAGACACTGCAAATTCAAGCAAAAGCTCATTTT
>NW_012149800.1:5057-5470 GCF_000956105.1 Propithecus coquereli
AGAAGAGACTGTTTCCAAAAACTCCGAAACTAGTCTGTGGTTTATTATTCTTAAGGAAGGATTTCTGTGGGGTAGGCATTAAATAAAGAGTTGGGTTGAAATTAGGAAGCAGTAAGTAAGCACATGGCCATGAATTAAAAAGTATACATTTCTATTCTCTTTATGCTAGAAGTGCTGCATATTTTCTACCTGCCCTTCCAGGTCCACCATCTACACATATACTCTGTTCTGCATCTGTCAAAGCAGCAGATGCCAACAGAAAAAAACAAATGGACCTATTGATGCAGACTACAAATGTCAGTTTTCCTGGGGATGGAGAGCGGACAGGAGAGAAGGATAGTGAATAAGTGAAGAAAAACCTTTTCTTTTGTAAATATAATCATTAATTATTCAAACTCTTAAACACAGAGCAG
>NW_012149800.1:7963-8627 GCF_000956105.1 Propithecus coquereli
ATTTTATATATATTTTTTTCATTTGTAATGTAATGTACACTTCGGGGATTTGCCTTAGGACAAAAGAACAAAGTCTAAATGCTTCATGAAACAAATATATAAATCCAGAGCAGTGGAAATTAATAACACATTAAAGTGGTATATGCAAAATTTTCCTCTTTCAAGCCCCCACCAACAAAGGCAAAACAAACAAACAAAAAAGGTAACTATTTGCTCAGTGCATGGTAGGTTGGTAAAAGGTGTCATATTCATAATAGAGAGAAGAGACTGTTTCCAAAAACTCCGAAACTAGTCTGTGGTTTATTATTTTTAAGGAAGGATTTCTGTGGGGTAGGCATTAAATAAAGAGTTGGGATGAAATTAGGAAGCAGTAAGTAAGCACATGGCCATGAATTAAAAAGTATATATTTCTATTCTCTTTATGCTAGAAGTGCTGCATATTTTCTACCTGCCCTTCCAGGTCCACCATCTACACATGTACTCTGTTCTGCATCTGTCAAAGCAGCAGATGCCAACAGAAAAAAACAAATGGACCTATTGATGCAGACTACAAATGTCAGTCTTCCTGGGGATGGACAGCGGACAGGAGAGAAGGATAGTGAATAAGTGAAGAAAAACCTTTTCTTTTGTAAATATAATCATTAATTATTCAAACTCTTAAACA
>NW_012149800.1:9133-9554 GCF_000956105.1 Propithecus coquereli
TAAATATTTGCTACTGCTTAAGACTTCTTTTAATCCTCTGAAACATGTTTCATCAATACCTACAACTTGCATAAGCCAGAACAAAATGAAAAGCACATATGAGCAGGCCGATGTATCTTAGGAAATAAAGGGACTATACCATAATGGGAGGGAGTAGTAAGCCCAATGAAACACTTAATAATCCAGTAAATGATTCAGCAGTGGATATCATAATGATAAATTGGCCAGATATCTCTAAGAGGAGCCAGTCACTGATTTCTTATATCCCAGGATGTGAATATTATAGATGGACTGTGATTTATATAATAGGACAGTGATAAGACACACATGTGTTTTTAATAATGATAGTGGTTTTGGTCAATATGTTCCAATTAGAGGGAAATGGATTATGCAATATCTGGCAAGTTTTTAAAATATATCT
>NW_012149801.1:0-316 GCF_000956105.1 Propithecus coquereli
ATTGCAGACTGTTCTCAGAAAGACCACATATCACTGCAATTTCTCTTTTATATCTTACTATTCATTGGTTTCACATTAAAGGTATATATTCATTTCCATAAATCTTTCCATATTCATGCAATACAAAGATTTAAATTACTCATTGTTAATGAAGAGTAGGGCAGCTGATGATTGATTCTGTGATTCTAAAACAGCAGCATTTAGTTGATAAGAAGTTTCTGAATTGGACAGTTTCCTCTTAACTTTGAGTTCAAATCTCTTGCTTCTTCTGTTCTTTACCCCAGAGGATCTTGGTAAAGTATGGGGCAGGAAGCTG
>NW_012149801.1:1694-2420 GCF_000956105.1 Propithecus coquereli
CATTAACCCAACTAGCAGAATGCTTTATGACTGTTTCCCAGTAAGATAAGACATGCTTCCTGTACAGAATTTGGATAATGAAAATTATGAAAGAAGGAAAGAAAATATACCATTAATTTCACTTTTCAGTCATTGATAGGCATACATTTTTTGTGTTTTTTTTCTTCCCGAGAAATTCTTTTCACGTATCTGTACAATTCTCCTAAAAAGCACTGTGATTTTACCATTGCTATGTCATGACCTTTGTCCTATCCTCTTAATTGACTTTAGAGGACCTCATTTTAATGGCTGACTACCACATGGATGCATTCTCATTTATATGAGTATTATATTATCCTACTATGAAACATTTATGTTTACCTGTTTCCAGATGTTTACTATTACAAATAAGTTCTTATAAGTATTCATATTTGCTGTGTTTTCTGGAGTAAGTTCCTAAAAAAGTAATTAGTGCCAAATTGGTTTTGAAAAAGTGATACCAATTTTTACTCTCGGTAGCAATATATGAAATGACTTATTTAGAATTACTGAGAAAATGCCTTTAGCTCTCTGGGTGTTTTCTTCACCTGAGAACTCATTTTTATAGAAATGAGGATGGGAAAAAAAAGCACATTTTTCTCTGCAATATCCAAAAGCATACATGAGGGATGCCTTTCTGGTGAGAAAATATTTTAAAATCAATTGATTTGATGTTTAGTTTATAATTTGTTGGTATGTTTATTAACC
>NW_012149801.1:3349-4246 GCF_000956105.1 Propithecus coquereli
TCTATGTAAAAAATTAAATAATTTGCCCTATTGGCATTTTTGCCTATTTTTTATTTTTAAAAGTTGGATTCAAGCCTCACATCTTCAGGATATGGCTCATTTATATATTTCTTTTTCCTTCCTCCCAGCATGGAAGAATGTGAGGCTCTTTGCACAAGACTGGCCATAATGGTCAATGGCAGCTTTAAGTGTCTTGGTTCTCCTCAGCACATTAAAAACAGGTATGTTGAATTTCTCTTTTTGCTTACGTATTTGCTATAAAATCAGTAGCATGATGCATTACTCTGACTGGAGATGCCGTAGAGCCAGTGTGGTCCAATTACCTCCCGGCATAAACCAGGAGGTGAAGGCCCTGCCAAGCTAGGGGGTTTGTTTAAAGTACTGTGGGGAGTAACGCAAAGACACAGCCACTCCCAGAGTCCAGTGTTTCCCCTACAACGTTTTGCTTTTTCTTCCCAGGAGGACATTGTACCTCATTGTAGTAATACTGGTAGGGAAGAGAATATGATTGCAGAGTCAAGAGGAAGACGGGACAAGAAATGTCCTCATCATACACAAAATGCCATAGAAAAAGGTTGCACCAACATGCCCCTCGTCCATAGGGAATTAGAGTTCTTGTTTTACCCCACCAGACACTACACTTTTAAAAAGATCTCTAACAATTTAAGAGGACAAAAGAGGGTTGTGGGTGCTTTTCATTTGGACTAATAAAAGACTAGAAATTTTTTTTCCTGTGCTCATTAATCCCATAGACTTCTTCCTGATTAATTCTCTCTTGGGGTCTTTTTTCCATATACTTTCTGGAATCTTAATTTTTTATCAATTTCTATGAATACTTTTATGTCTTGGTATAAGATTTTTTTTTTACTTAGAGTTGCCTAAATGATTTTCTGATTT
>NW_012149801.1:6787-7141 GCF_000956105.1 Propithecus coquereli
AGAGTCAGCAGGGCTCCATATTTTCAAAGCATCAGATTACAGAAATAAAAGATATGTTTAATACACCCCCTGCCCAGCACTCACTGAGGCTGATCAGGGCCGTGGGTGTGGGGCCCGTCACGTTCCCCTCATGTTCCCCTGCCTGGAAGAAGCCAGTCGTGCCCACTTTGCAGAGGAAGGCAGGGACCTGGCCTTGCTGAGGGTCCTGAAGTCCCCCTCCTCTTCCCTGGGCTAGAGTTTTGTTCTTTCTGGCAGTCTTTCCAGTAGTGGAAATTATCTTCAGTGTAATTTTCTACATCATGAATTTCCAAACCCTGTGAGGTTACAGAGTTGTTATATTAAAAAATAAGTTCC
>NW_012149801.1:9590-10278 GCF_000956105.1 Propithecus coquereli
TCAGGTTTTTTGGATACCCATCACCTAAAACATTTATCATTTCTTTGTGTTGGGAACATTTCGAATCTTTTCTAGATATTTTATACAATAAATTCTTGTTAAGTATAGTCACCCTACTGTACTATAGAACACTAAAACTCATTCCTTCTAATTGTATTTTTATATCCATTAACCAACCTTTCCCCCCTACCTTTTCCAGCCTCTGGTAACCACCATTCTACTCTATTTCATAGAAGATCAACTTTTTTTGCTCCTGCATGTGAGTGAGAACAGCAATATTTGTCTTTCTGTGAACAAAAAATAATAGATGCCAGTGAGGATGCGGAGAAAGGGGAACACTAGTTCCCTGTTGGTGGGAAGGTAAATAAGCGCAATCACTATGGAAAACAGTAGGGAGGTTCCTCAAAAAACTAAAAATAGAACTATCATATGATCCAGCAATCCCAGAGCTGGGTACACATCCAAGGGAAATGAAATCAGTATATGAAAGAGGTATCTGCACTTCCACGCTCATTGCAGCACTGTTCACGATAGCCAAGATATGTAATCAACCCAAGTGTCCCTCAGCGGGTGAATGGATGAAGAAAATGTGATCTATATATGCAATGGAATACTATTCGGCCTTGTAAAAGAATGAAATCCTGTCATTTGCAGCAATACGGATGGATCTGGAGGTCATTATATCAAG
>NW_012149802.1:0-519 GCF_000956105.1 Propithecus coquereli
AGAGGTCTTTCCCACCACCCTGGGATGTGGTGGAATATCAGGGTTGAGCCTGAACTTGACCAGTCAATTCCCTAGCCTTTCAGGTCTTTCTTTTTTCTTTTTCTTTGGAGACAGGGTCTATCACCCAGGCTAGAGTACAATGGCGTGGTGTCATAGCTCACTGTAACCTCAAACACCTGGGCTTAAGCAATCCTCCCAGCCCAGTCTCCTGAGTAGCTGGGACTACAGGTGCACACCACCATGCCCGGCTAATCCCTTGCCTTTCAAACCGAGATGGTTACCATGTTTTACTTGCTATGTAACTTGTTCTTTTGTCCTGGGAGTGCCTGATTTATTCTTGCTTTTCACCTTTCATTCTTTCAACACACATAGTGCCGATCTTCCAGGACATTGTTTTATTCCCTTCTACTCGAGGCCAGTTAGGAACTCAATTCTTTTTTCCCAGTTCAAGGCAACCTTGCTTGGACCCAGGTGTACCCCTTCTCTTTTTAAAAACTTTTGATTATAAAAATTTTCAAA
>NW_012149802.1:1912-2434 GCF_000956105.1 Propithecus coquereli
TTTTTTAGTAGAGGTGGGATCTCACTCTTGCTCAGGCTGGTCTCGAACTTGTGACCTTGAGTGATCCTCCTGCCTCGGCCTCCCAGAGTGCTAGAATTATAGGTGTGAGCCACCATGCCTGGCCAAGATAAATAATTTTGAAAGCAGCAACACAAAAGCAAGTAAGCATATAAGGGATTCTCAGTAACATTAATAGCTGACTTCTCATCAGAAACCACGGAAGCTAGAAGGCAATGGGCTGGCATATTCAAGGTGCTGAAAGAAAAAGAATTCCGTATTTGGCCAAAAAATGAAGGCAATATGAAGACATTCCCACATAACAAAAATGGAAAGAGTTCATGTATAGCCAGCCTGCCCTACATAAAATGCTACAGGAAGTCCTTCAGGCTGAAATGAAAGGACACCAGATAGTAACTTCAAGCTGCGTGGAGAAATAAAGGGCACCAGTAACGGTAACCACACAGGTAATCGTAAAAGATAATATAAATGTATTTGTTTCCAACTCTTTTATCCATATCTGAT
>NW_012149802.1:11974-13427 GCF_000956105.1 Propithecus coquereli
ATATATACATATATATGTATATACACACACAGTAATACCTTAATCCTGGCTCCACTTAACAGCTGTGCAATCTTGAGCAACCTACTTAATCTCTCTGTTCTTCCATTGCCTCCTCTATAAAGTAGGGATGATAATAATTCCTACCTCATAGGATTATTTCTCAGGAATTAAATGAACTAATTTATGTAAAGCACTTAGAATGGCACCTAAATAAGTAATTATTCAGGCCCAGGCTTTTCTACATGGTGGTTTTTACCACTAAGCCTGGAGCCCTTAGGCATCTAAAAAGCTGTGGGAAATCACAGGCTCTCCCCTGAGATGGGTCCTCACCTCTTATCTCCCACTCTAGCGCTTTAAAGAGCAGTTTTAGGTTTCCTAAACAATCAAGCAGAAAATACAGAGTTCCTATATACCTTCTCTTCTCCACTGCTTCCCCTATTATTAACATTTTGCACTAGTGTGGTAAATTTGTTATAATTGGTGACAATATTGATATGTTATTACTAGCTGAAGGTTCCAATTCACATTAGGGTTCACTCTTTGTGTTTCGTATCCTACACTGTGGTCTCCAATCCCCCGGCCATGGACTGGTACTGGTCCTCGGCCTGTTAAGGATTGGGCCACAGAGCTCTGCCGCCACCCACCATCCTCCCCGTCTGTGGAAAAATTGTCTTCTGTGAAACTCAGGGAGGGGGGCCGCACAGCAGGAGATGGGGGGAGAGTGAGCGAAGCTCAGATGTATTTACAGCTGCTCCCCATCACTGGCATCACTGCCTGAGCTCCGCTCCCTCCCCCTCCACGGAAAAATTTGGATAAATTATCTTCCATGAAACCAGTGCCTGGTGCCAAAAAGGCTGGGGATCAGTTTTCACCAATGTGTAATGGTGTGTGCCTGCTGTTGCAGTATCATACAGAATAGTTTCACTGTCCTACAAATCCTCTGTCCCTCTTTCCCCTCCTCCTCCTGGAAACCACTGATCCTTTCGCCATCTCCGTAGTTTTGCCTTTTCCAGAATGTCAGAGTTTGAACCGTACAGTAGGTAGCGTTTTCACATTGGCCTCTTTCACTTAGCAATATGCATTTAAGATTTCCCCATATCTTTTCATGGCTAGATAGTGCACTACTGTTTAAGCTGAATAATATTCCACTGTGTAGATGTACCACTATTTATCCACTCAACTATTCAAGGACATCTTTGTTGCTTCCAGGTTTTGGCAATTATGAGTAAAGCTGCTATAAACATTTGAGTGCAGATTTTTTATGGACATAGATTTTCAACTCATTTGGATACACAGCAAGGAGCACAATTGCTAGAACATATGGTAACCGTATATTTAGTTTAGTAAGAAAGTGCCAAACTGTTTTCCAAAGTGGCTATACCATTTTGTACTCCAATCAGCAATGAATGAGAGTTCCTGTTGCTCCACATCCTCACCAGGATTTGGTGTTGTC
>NW_012149802.1:14871-15225 GCF_000956105.1 Propithecus coquereli
CTAAGTATTTTATTTTTTTGGTAAATGGTATTGTGTTTTCTTCATTTCAAATTCCAATTGTTCATTTCTGGTATATAGGAAAGCCACTGATCTTTGTTTATTCATCGAGTATTCTGCAACTGTGCTATAATCACTTAGTTCCAGGAAATGTTTTTGTTGATTCTTTGGAATTTTCTACATAGACAATTATCTGTGAACAAAGTTGGTTTTATTTCTTCATTCCTAATATGAATATCTTTTGTCTCCTTTCCTTGTCTTATTGCATTAGCCAGAACTTCTAGTATGATATTGAATAGGAGCAGTAAGAGGGGACATCTTGATTTGTTCCTGATCTTAGCAGGAAAGCATCTAGTT
>NW_012149802.1:19126-26265 GCF_000956105.1 Propithecus coquereli
GTCTAGATTAAAGTCGTGGCTGTGTACATTTTTATTATTATTTTTTTCTTTTTTTTATTTCAGCATATTACGGGGGTACAGATGTTTAGGTTACGTATGTTGCCCTTGCCTCCCGCCCCCAAGTCCGAGCTTCGAGAGTGTCCATCCCCCGGATGGTGCGCATCGCACTCTTTGTGTATGCATATACCCGTCCCCTCCTTCCCCCTCCCTGACATCTAATAAATGTTATTCTTATATGTGCACTTATGTGTTGATCAGTTAATACCAATTTGATGGTGAATACATGTGGTGCTTGTTTTTCCATTCTTGGGATACTTTGCTTAGTAGAATGTGTTCCAGCTCTTTCCAGGAGAATACAAGAGGTGCTATATCACCATTGTTTCTTAAAGCTGAATAGTACTCCATGGTATACATATACCACATCTTATTAATCCACTCATGTATTGATGGACACTTGGGTTGTTTCCACATCTTTGCAATTGTGAATTGTGCCGCTATAAACATTCTGGTGCAGGTGTCTTTTTCATAGAGTGTCTTTTGTTCTTTTGGGTAGATGCCCAATAATGGGATTGCTGGATCAAATGGTAGCTCTACTTGTATCTCTTTACGGTATCTCCATATTGCTTTCCACAGAGGTTGCACTAGTTTGCAGTCCCACCAGCAGTTACATTTTTATTTTTAAATTAGGAAGTTCTTTAATGTTTGGACAAGGCAGATGTGGGAGATAGAACAGTCAGGAATGATATTGGCTTGGTTTTGCAGAACATTCTCGTTGGAGAGCAGGGAAAAGAGGGGACAGAGGGAAAGGAAAGGTGGAAGAGAGAGGTCTGTAAGTGTTGATGTAAGTTTATAAATTAACTGATGATAGGCGAGTTTAACTCAAAATAGTCTTTACAGAACTTACACTCTCAATTTAATCAGTGTTAACTATGTAAATTTTCTTTATCATCAAACCATATGTTCTACTAGTAGAAGGTAGAATCAAATACAGAATTCATTTTTCTTGCAAGCAGTTTAATAAAGAAAAGTTAGTGTCAGAATTTTAGTAAACCTAGACCAAAGGTGGGAAACCCATCCACCAGTTCTTTCTAGTGTTTGGAATATTGTACTATGGCATTTGCATGCAATTAATATTACAGAATACCATTTACTAGATATAAAGTGTCATGTAAGTGACTTTTTCTTGAAAATTGAGATATGATTTACAAAACATAAAACTCACCATTTTAAAGTGTATAGTTCTATGGCTTTTAATATATTCACTATGTTGTGTGGAACCATCACCACTATCTAACTCTAGAATGTTTACATCCCCTCAAAAAGAAACCACGTACCTATTAGCCATCAGTTCCAATTCACCCCCCTCCCCTGGGAACCACTAATCTACTTTCCATCTCTATAGATTTGCCTATTCTGGACATTGCCTGTGAATGGATTTATATAATATGTAGGCTTTTGTGTCTGGCTTCTTTCACTTAGCCCAGTGTTTTCAAGGTTTGTCCACGTTAAGTAAGTATCAGTATTGCATTCTTTTTTCCTGCCAAGTAATATTCCATTGTGTGGAGATATACTACATTTTGTTTATCCATTCATCCATTGATGGGCATGTGGGTTGTTTCCACTTTTTGGCTCTTACGAATAAATACTGCTATGAACATTCTTGTACAGGTTTTTGTGTGGACATATGTTTTCATTTCTCTGAGGTTTTTACTAGTATTTACAATACTGCTGAGTCATATGGTTTGTTTATGTTTGAGGAACCGCTATACTGTTTTCCAAAGCAGCTGCACCATTTTCCGTTCCCACTAGCATGTGTGAGGGTCTCTATTTCTCCACTTTCTTGACGTTTGTTATTGCTTGTCTTCTTTTTGGTTATAACCATTCTAGTGGGTGTGAAGTGTTATCTTATGTAGTTTGATTTGCGTTTCCCTTATGGCTAATTCAGGGTTGTTTTTAAGAATGAAGCAAGATCCCATAGGTGAAGTCACAAGATGAATTTGGGTCTAAGTTCTCTGCTAAATTCGAGGGACCTTCGGAATAACTTTAAGTTTTATTTCCGCTGTCAGTTTTTACGTTTGTCAGTTGTATTTACACTGCAGCTTTTTAGCTCAGGAAGGCAGAGTACAGGCATGGCTCTCCACACTGGGCTTTACAGGGCTGTGTGCCAGAATCCCCTATGGAGCCTTATCTCAGAGTTCTGGAATCACAATCTCATGGGGCTTGCCCAGCCTGTGCATTTTTAAAAAGCTACATGTCCAATGTTGGTGCAAAGTCAGAAGTTGAGAATCGCTGCCCAACTCTGGTCTGGGAGAAGAAATTGATGGGACTTGGAGGAAAAGCAAGAGATTTGGTCTCAAGAATCCTTCAGCAGCACCTTCTTTTGCTACCACAGGAGGCACTACTGAGCACGTGCCTTTCAGACCTCCCAACAAGAACTGAGAGTTGCGCGCTGTTTTTTTTACAAGTGCATAAACTAAGGTTTGGATTTGGTTCAGAAGCTTAGCATTAACACAGAATCATTGCACACACTAGAATTAAATGTGGGGCCAGGTTTCTGGTTTGGACGCACTGAGTCACACAGTCTGTGTTGGTTCCTGATATTTGCTTTGGTAATTTAGAGGGAATGGTGGTAAGGATAATTCCCAAATGGTGGCTCAGACAAAATCCACCTGTAGTTGTTTTGGAATGCACTTTCTACCTGCTTGTATGACGGCAGATACAGTTGAAGGTGTGGAAATTGACAATGCAGCAAACACAACAAACGCAGGCCACAAAGACCCAGCTTAAAAGGAAGCAGGGAAAGTCTGCAGGAACTTCCCCTTTCTACTTTTCAATTCTTCTTGCTTTTTAGATTGAGAAAATTCTTAAGGAAACATTCTGTTTCTCTTTAGGCTGCCCTTCTCTGGTTGCAGTGGAAAGAATTGAATTTAGGATTAAAAGGAGGGAATTTCAAATCACCTTTCTTTCCATCTCCTTTTGTATGATAATGAGAGAAAGTAAGAAAGATAATAATGGCAACAATGTCAAAAGGGAGCTGTTTGACAAAAGATTTTGCTACGTGTTAATTCAGAATTGATTGCAGTTGTCAAAGTTGTCAGTCCTGGTCCCAGGGGAGACAGTTCACCCCAGATGGTTCTAATGAAGAGACTTGAGTGTAGGTTCTGCTTACAAAGGTGTGAGCAGAGATAAGGAAAGATAAGGGATAATGAGAAGCCCAGACTAGCGACTGCAGGAAGCCCTCACCAGCCCTAGGACTGCTGGCTGAGGGGCCCCTAGCATGAGCGGTACTTATGCGGGCACACACTATTGCCAGGACAGACGTTGAAGCAGGGAAGGAGTGGGGAAGAAATGACCTGACTTCTCTCTCTCCTTGCCTTACAATACCCTGCAAGTCTCTTTTGTTGGCTGCACCCAACATGAAGCCAGCTGCGGGAGGGAGGCTGGCGCAGGCTGCAGAGTAGCCTCTGGGGCACCGAGCAGGGAAGACAGTGGATGTGCATGGGTGTGGTAGTTTGCAGTTGGAGACTAACTTGCACACTAATGAACTGTTTTACAGAGATCACATTCTATATTAATTTTAGAATGTGTTATTTTGAAGAACTTTGAGAAATATTGCAAGCATGGAAAAACATCCATTTCTCATTTTTAAAAAATTCCGCAGTATGTCAAATTTACTTATGCAAAAGCTTCTTATCATTGAAGTTGTAAACTTTGTTATGAAGTCTCTTAAACTTTGTACTTTTTTTTTATTTTCTCAATGTATTTGTGCATATCATTGTACTGTGATAAGCCTGAGAAGCAGAGAGAGCCACACTGTCTTTCAGATTGACAGAGGGTGCTCTTTACAGTCCTCTTTCTCAGATTAGTGCATAGATATTTGTGAATTAATCAAAGGTGATCACTTGCTTCAAATCAAATTAGTGAAAATGAAATTTAATTTAATGTCTTTTGTACCTTAGAGCTGAGGGGGAAGATGCAGTGTGTTTGAGACATTCTCATAGCTGCATATATCTCCTTGCACACATAGCTGGGAATTATTTTGCTCTGTACATTAATGAAATATACCAACTTGAAATGTTTGTGCTAACCGAGTGACCTGTTTTCTCCGTTGTCATGTGCGTAAATCTCTTAGGTCTGAGTAAAGGGCTGAGATGAAGGTCTGTGTCTCTGGGTGCCCATGGGGTTGCTAGGAAATGATTTTCAAAGTGCTCTGTGGTGATGCAGCAGGTTGAACTTTTTTGTGAAGTGTTGTCATGGAAACCAAGTGCATCATTGCTTTGTCTGACTAATTTATCTTTTAATGATAAAAAATTGTAATCTAGGGTTAACAGATAAAAAAATGATAAAAAAATGTAATAAAACCCCAGTTACTTTAAAGGGAATACTGTTATAAGTAGCAAATCTTTTGAATTGGAAGATTTCACAGGAGTATTATATGATTCATGTTGCTAAGGGCTTGGCTGTGTGGAGTGATGGGAGCTAATCAGTTTGTTTTCCTTTTTATATTTGGAGTAGGAAAACCATGATTTCACTCTGTGGTTTATTGCTGTGGGATTTTATTACTGACCCCAGCTCCTGAGCTTTTAAGTGAAGTAGAAGACAGCACACTGGCAAGGTTGCCAGGATTTTGTTCTTTGATAGGTTGGTTGGTTGTACTTCTCCCTGAGGCCCTCCAATCCCCTTCCCCCAGAGAGAAGGCTGCAGTGGCTTTGCTAGCCCTGCCATCCATGAATGCCTGATGCATGGAAATGGTGCTCTGGCCTTGCTCTCTCTCTGCCAAGTAGCCCTATGCTCTTAACCTCCCAGGAGCAGGTCTCAGAGCACAGAATCTGCCCTAACTTCCTTGTGGTGGTTAAGGGGCCCTCAAGGAAGAGAAAACCTCCTCTTTTGTGTTTAGAGGACAAAACCTTCTAGCACTGTAGATATAGATGGATGCTGCTTATATCTTGATCAGTAGCTTATTTGGGTAAGGTTTTGAATGAAAATACTTCATCAGGATAGGAGAACTAAACTGAATGAAGACTTCATACTGTATTTAGTATTAAACAGTTCATCTGCCTCCATGGAGATTTAGCTCCTGGGATTTCATTCCACTTGAACCCCTGCAGCTCTGTGTGTGTGTGTGTCTGTTCTAGACTTTTATTACTTCAGATTAACCTTTTAATGACTTTTTTGTATCTGATTTTGTTGGAAAGTATTTGAATATTTGGTTCCAGCATGGAGGTCTGCAGTTTCAGTTGATCCTCTAGATGGGTATCCGTCATTTGTGACCTTAAGGGTGTCTTGATTTGGGTTAGGTAGGAGAATATAGATTTGCAACAATAAGTGGTTGAAAAGCAAGAAATCATTTTTTGGGCATGTTGCCAAAGGCATGGGTATTCTACTGCATTTTTCCATATTTCAATTGGATCTTTCTTAGCATCAAACAATGACTTTAAAATGTCATATACTGAGAGCTCAATCAATTCCATCTAGTTCTTTAGGTGCCTTGGTGATATCAACTAGGTGAGGCTGAAATGCTAATTTGAGTGTGATGTCACGATTCTCAAAGTTGGTGAAACTTTCATTGTATTGTCCAACTAATCAGTCTATAACAGCTGTGTATTCTTCAAATGATTCACATCCATCATCCTGCTCATTAATGACCTTTGCTAACTGGGGAAAATGATCATCCAAAATTTTTTCAAAATGCTTGGATTTTTTGCCACATATCACATGTAGACTCAGTTTTACCTTGCAAAGAAATATTCGAGTTATTTTAATTTGACATGATATCACACAGAAATGCTGCATACCTATAGAAATCTACTTTCAATAATTCACCTTGCTGATTCTATTCTTCATAAAATTTAACTATCTGTCCTTGTGGAGTTAAAATTTTGGCTAACACCTGTCCCTTTGATAGCCAACATACTTCAGAATGATATGGCAAATCCACATTGAATACTTCATCATTCAATTTAAGCATGTTATGAAACTGACAATGTCATGTTACATTTGCTGGAATATGGTTAACAATACTTGTTGCAAAGTGTCACTTAAAATAGTACCTTTAGCACAGAGATTTTGCTGATGCAAGATACAATGGACAGAAATGAGAGCATGTGGATCTCTTAATCTGTGCAATAAGCCCTCCGTGTTTTCCTGTCATGGAAGGTGCAGCATCTGTACATATACTCACTGAATTTACTGAATTCAGTCCAACTTCATGACATTTATTTTGAAAGTTGTTGAAGGTATCTATTCCCTGTGTTCTGTGCACAAGAGTGCCCAGAGCGAGTAACTCTTTGTAGCAAAGAAAATCTTCTGTTATGACCTGAACAAAGTTTAAAACCCCTACTGAGTTAGTACTATCAGTTGATTCATCCAGAGTGATTGAATAATATATATATATTTCTTTTGAAGTATTGCATGAAGTTGTTCTGTTAAGTTGAAGGCTAATTCATGGTGCTGATCAGTTATGGTTCTCCTTCAAAGAGGCAGTTGTTTGTACTTTGAAACATTATCGGGGTCTAAGTATCCCAGAACTTTGACAATGCATTCTTTCACAATTTCTACATCACTGAATGACTTCCCTTTTTTCTTGAGTATATAGGCTACTTCATAAGTTGCTTCAGTGGTATTTCCAGCTCTTATTGCACTTGAAAGAGTTATCTTTGCTTTTGCTTTTCATCTGTTAATTTCTGCAATACAACCTTTTGTACCTCTCCTTCTAATTTAAAATATTTGTGATCCCTATGAGTGTTATAAGCTGATGAGCATTGGATTTCTTTAATGTTGATATTGCAGTATCACAAAGCAAGCGAATCATCTTATCTTTAGCAGAAGCAAGATAATACTGCAATTCCCAATCTTCATTAAAAAATCTGTTTTCTTTTTTCAGCATTCTCTTGGTCTTCTTTGACATGATGGGCTATTAAGCAGACAGAATTGAAAAATACCGTTGAGCTGTGCAACTATTCACAAATTCCACTTGAAATAGAAACACAGTGCACCATTGTCAAAAGCTGATACCAAAGTGGCTTACTCGACCCCCATAAACTCTCACTAACTAGCCTCATGTGGTAGTGGCACCAGTTGGGGGGTAGGGGTGGGGGGAGTTACAACGAAATCATGAGAATAGCAGCTGTCATTTTAGC
>NW_012149803.1:0-700 GCF_000956105.1 Propithecus coquereli
ATGCAGAGGTCACTCTTGGCCCACTTGTAGAAGCCACAGGAAGACACAGCAGCCTACTGGGCCTGTGGCCCTTTCTCGTCTCCCCAGCACAGGCTGCTCTCGCGTGAGGCTCACCCACAGCTCGGCGTGGCTCACGGGGACACTGAAACGCAGATTTTACATCATGTTGATAATCCGGTCCTCAACTGTCAGATATTGGAAACATCCTTTATAATACAATTAATTCCCATTGCTGAGTTCATCTTACTGCCATGCAGTTCAATTCAGGAGAGATATTTTCCTGATTTTTTTTTAATCGAGAAATTACCATCTTACCAAAAGGCTAAAATAGCGTTATCAGATATAATCTCCATTTTATAGTTTATCAAATTAACAAAGCTATTTTTTAGTTTGCTAACATGAAATGTTCTTTATTCTTTTCTTTTCCCTAGCTGAGAGGCTCCCTCATGACTTTAACCCACAGAAGAAAATCTTTTCAAAGTAAATGTCTCGTGAGACTTAAAGATGTCACTGCTTACACTTGGGGGAAGGCCCTCACCTTTTTGGGACTGGAAATGCCAAAGTTGGAAGAGACTGAGATGGTTGAGAACCACGTAAGCTGTGGAGTCTTGGATTAGTGAGCACTCTCATGGGGATGGTTTCTCTGCAGAATTTTGCTCTCTGCAATTAAAGCATGATTGTGTTTCTGTGCCAAATATCA
>NW_012149803.1:3073-3506 GCF_000956105.1 Propithecus coquereli
CTAAATGCCAGTAGTAAGCCTAGTGGTACAACACCAGGGGCTTTCTAGTGAGGTTAAGGACAGGGAAAGATTGTCGATTCAAAAGTCCCACAGGACTATTTATTTTGAAGGGCTAGGCCTCATCTCATTCCCGTGAGCAATTCTGTTCACGTTACATATTTTATAACTCACAGAGCTAGCGGGAACTTCACAGTTATGATATGGCTGAGCAGTCTTTTATATAGACAGCACGCGCTGTGGTGGGTCCTTACACACTCACAGTGTACAGTAACCTCCACCAATTTCCTAAGGCTCAGAAAATAACGTAACAAACGATTGTGAAGGCTTGTAGTTATCTGTGCACTTACAACCCACCGTTCTTGTGTACGATGTGGGCAGTTTTCAGCAGCAATGCAGACACCAATTTTAGCTTCATTCCCCGGGAAAACACAAA
>NW_012149803.1:3556-3979 GCF_000956105.1 Propithecus coquereli
AAATGCAAACCAGCACATTCACCTATTCCTTCAGGGCAAAGCTCCGTAAAACTCCTAAGACAGATCCTGTCCCCAAACACGTTTAATACTAATTCATGGAACGACATCTATAGATGTCAAGTACAGTGAAAATTAGGCCAAAAGGAGAAAGGATGGATGTTGCTACTTATAAGAGCACGCAGAATTCTCTAAATCAGCCTATCTGGAGGAGCCAACCAAAGACCCCTGGTTTGGAAGAAAAGATTATAGAACAAAAAATAGTTAAAGGAATCTCCCTGAACCCTAATGCCACAGAGTTCTGTGGATATAGGACTGAAGGATAAACATGCAGGAAGCTGTTTGTTGATATGGCCACCGAGAAGAGGAATCACTGGTGGCTCACAGACCTAGAGTCACACCTCTTGCCAACTGAAGAAGAATCAA
>NW_012149803.1:7279-7743 GCF_000956105.1 Propithecus coquereli
GTGGGCAGTTTTCAGCAGCAATGCAGACACCAATTTTAGCTTCATTCCCCGGGAAAACACAAATCTTTCTGAACTGTCACTCTATGAGGCATTTATCGAAAGTGCGTTTCACAAAAAGTCAGCGCTGCCGGGGGTGGACCTGCCTCACCTCGCTCCCAGGTGGGTCTGTGCCCGCGGAACTCAAGTTTCTGCAGCTCGAGTTTAGCTGGCCTGCGCTGGGAGGAACGAGGAACGTAATTGGTACTGGAACAGGCCAAGCAAGCTGGACTCTACAGAACAGACCCTCTTTTGTGTGCCGGGAGCTGAGGAAACAATCCGTTTGAATTTCCTAACTTCAGGGCAGTTGTTTTTTCATCTTAACCGTTAATGATTAAGATTTGTATCTTTATAAACCAGAAGGATTGGATGCCTGGAGCTATCCATAACCACCTACAAATCATACTGTGCTTTGTAGTTTTTAAATG
>NW_012149803.1:7793-9323 GCF_000956105.1 Propithecus coquereli
AGGCTGGTTTCGAACTCCTGAGCTCAAACAATCCGCCCACTTCGGCCTCCCAGAGAGCTAGGATTACAGGCATGAGCCACCGCGCCCAGCGGAAGATTAGAATCTTGAAATCAAATTTTCTTCCCTTCAGAATTACTACCTGGATGAATGTGAAAATCTGTTAGATGAACTTCTGATGAAGATTAATTGTTTGTCTGACAGCCTGCAACTCCCTCTTCTGGAAAAACAATCCAACAGTATAAGGAAGGCAAGGGCAGAAGATAGTCCTTTGATGGGCATTGCTAGTTGTCATGTTACTGAGGTAAGACTGTGAAAAATTATTTATGTCAGTTTTCTTTATAGCAAAGTTTTAAAGTTCTAATGGAGGTTTGGAATAGTTGTTCCAAATTATGAGCCCCATTTGCATAAATATGTATCTATCTGCCCCTAATTTCTGATGACAACTGGAATCAACAAAGGGACTGAGAAACAGAAATGGAAACTTCATCCTCCTAGAAACTAAGAAATATCTATAGATGCCAAGTACAGTGAAAATTAGGCCAAAAGGAGAAAGGATGGATGTTGCTACTTATAAGAGCATGCACAATTCTCTAAATCAGCCTATCTGGAGGAGCCAACCAAAGACCCCTGGTGTGGAAGAAAAGATTATAGAGCAAAAAATAGTTAAAGGACTCTCCCTGAACCCTAATGCCACAGAGTTCTGGGGATATAGGACTGAAGGATAAACATACAGGAAGCTGTTTGTTGATATGGCCACCGAGAAGAGGAATCACTGGTGGCTCACAGACCTAGAGTCACACCTCTTGCCAACTGAAGAAGAATCAACACAAATACACATACCACATGCTAGGTACACAGTAAAAAGGGAAAGTGGGTACATTCCAGTGGTAACTTCCCCGAGAGCCAGAGAGATATTCTGCTTGCCCAGAGCAATCACGTCCGCATATCTACATGGCAATGACGTGCTCCCTGAAGGGACAGGAGGACACGAGGTACCTGCTACAAGCCCTCTGCCCAAGACCTCCCTGGCCTAATAGCAACTACCTGGGGAAGGACTTCCCAACGCAGGGATGAACTTGCACATGGAGAGAGCACTGGTAACGATAAAAAGAAATTGTTATTGGATCTATGCAAACCTGCTGCAGGAAAAAGCTGTAAAAAGCAAAAATGACCAAAGAAGAAGGAGCTGAAGATCATACCTTTGGAAACAATTGCCACAGACAGGCAAAAATTTATAACCAGAAACTCTCCACACAAAACACAAATTAATGGAAAAAACAGCCTCTTTGAGACGAGAGTTCAAGGCCAAGATGAAATAAAAAGACAAAGAATGAATTGACAGAATTGAAGAAAGAAATGGAAAAGAAAAAAAGATGCCAGAAATACAGACAAAGAAAAAAAAAAGAATAATGGATTCACAGAAAAGGAAATGAAATATATGGATGGCAGTTTTGATAAAACTCAGGAAAAAAACAGTTAAAATGGATTTTATGAAAAATAATACACATGGAAATCAGACAAGGAAGAATA
>NW_012149804.1:0-1176 GCF_000956105.1 Propithecus coquereli
ACTTCTCACTGTGGAAAGCCTCATTGGAATTTTATATGATTTCTGGTAACCTTAATATTCCCCTTTCTTTCCAGTCTTCATTTACAATCACCCATCATTATATATGAACTTTCAGAATCATGTTTCTGAGTCTCTCAAATAACCAGTTCCTGTCGCTTGTCTTTTTTGATAAATGCTTTTTGTCTTGAAGTGTACATGTTTTTCCTTAATTCTTCATTCTGCCCTTCCACAATTGAGTGCTTTGAACATAAGTCAGTCAGCTTCTCTCTGTTACAGATCCAGAGGTCTTCCAAGAAAACTTTCCAATTTAGAATTGATATCAGAAATGTTTGATTCACTAGAATCAAGGAAATACAAATTATAGCTATTTCTGTGAAGTCCTTATAATAGTTAGCTAATTGTTATGCAGTGCAAGGTAACGCACATATAAATATACCTGCCAGTTCATTTTGTTTTAGAGTGTATTTAATTCCAATGCATTTTAGATGTGCGGACTTGTTCTTTCTATTCATTTCTCAGAATAATATTTTCATTGAGCTAGTCCTTAATTGAATTCTTTTATTCATTCAATCATCCATTAAACTATTTTTACTATTAACTGTGCATTCTGATTCTGGCACAATATTAAGATGGAAAGTTGCAAAAGTGTATTTCCTGTCTCTAAGCAGGTATTAGTCTCATGCATGAGATAGAAAAATAGAGTATAGGACAATGCATTAACAATTAGAGCTACGTTTCAAGTATGAACAGAATGATTTGGGAGAATACAGAGGACAGAAAAAGAAAAACATTTCATCTATAACTTGAAAAAAAAAAAGGAACATTTCTTAAACTTCTGGAATTAAAATCCAGAGGAAATTTTTAAGAAGGGGGAGAAGGGATTGATAAATTTGAATCCATTTAAGAAGCTGCGCATCACAGATTAGTGGTTTAACTTCTTAAAATATAAAGAACTTCTTAAAAACACGGGAAGAAGTTAATATAATAACTTGGTAGAAAAATGGAAAAATTATGATAAACATGATAAATAAAACAATATGTTCATGGATAAAGAAATAAAAATGGTTCTTAAACATATAAAGTGAACCATACTGGACTAATATTCCTACCTATCAGACTAACAAAAATCAAAAAGTTCAATAACATCATTACCCATTGGGAAATTAGGGAAATTAA
>NW_012149804.1:3876-4209 GCF_000956105.1 Propithecus coquereli
AAATTCTTCTGACCTACTCATCAATTCTATTTCATATAGGCAATTGTTTTAACTGTTTTTAGACATTTCTTCTAGTATCTACACTAAATAGGATATGTAGTCTCTTATTTACAGATAGCTTGATTTTAGAATTTAACACTTTATTTTCTATCAGTTAGATGGAGATTTCACTGTCTTAATCCCTTGCTATCGTATTCCCATTAACAGCATCTTATTTTTTAAAAACTATATTTTCAAAAAATTCTTCTGACCTACTCATCAATTCTATTTCATATAGGCAATTGTTTTAACTGTTTTTAGACATTTCTTCTAGTATCTACACTAAATAGGATA
>NW_012149804.1:6115-7330 GCF_000956105.1 Propithecus coquereli
TGTCATCCTCAAACAGAGATATGCTATTTCTCCATTTCCAAGTTGGATGCCTTATATTTGTTTTTCTCATACAATTGCTCAGGCTAGAGATTTCAGTAACATGTTGAATAGAAGTGGCGAGAGTGGACAATCTTGCCTTGTTTCTGATATTAGAGGAAAAGTGTTCAGTCTTTCACCATTGAGTATGATGATGACTATAGGTTTTTAATATATAACTTTTATTATGTTGGAAAAGTTTTCTTCTAATCCTGGTTTGTTGAGAGCTTTTATCATGAGAGAATAAAGCTTTTTAGTCTTTCACAATTGTGCATGATGTTAGCTGTGTGTGGGCTTTTTATATACAGCTTTTATTTTGTTGATGTAGTTGCCTTCTACTACTAGTTTGTTGAAAGTTTTTATAATGAATTTTGTCAAATGCTTTTTTTCTGCATCAATTGAGATGGTCATGTAATTTTTGCTCTTCACTCTGTTTCTGTGGTGTATTTCATTGATTGACTTTAATATGTCGAACCATCCTCGCATTCTGGGTTGAAGTAAATAATTGAATAACATATTTTCTAAAGAGAACCTCCTTGCACCGTAATGTGATTTTATCCATTGCAACAATATATAAGTCCTGATCTAACTCCTGCTTATGAACACGGATGCTCCATAGTACATTCCCACCACCACTAGGTAGGAGGAACAAGTAGCAAAAGCTTTGCAGCAACCCTTCCAAACATCCCATGTGAATGACAGCCAGAGTAACACAAGCATAGGAAGCAATAATAATTGCTACAAGGAAGAGCAGTGTAATTACACAGCAGATAAATATCCTTTCAAACATCAAGGTATCATTGCATGAGAGAGTAAAAAGAGCAGGTACATCATAAAAGACATGGGGTAGTTCCCAGGCACCACAATGTGAGAAGGACAATGCAACTGCAATTTCAATTATACCATCAATGAGCCAATAATCCAAGAAGCAGCAACCATGAGACTATGGTTTTGGCTCATGAGAACTGGATATCTTAATGGGTGGCAAATGGCAACAAACCAATCACAGGCAATTGCAGCCAACAGGAAACATTCAGCTCCACACAGGGAAACATAGAAGAATATTTGGGTTCCACGACCTACCAGAGAGATGGATTTCCTGCCAGACAAGTAGTTGAATGCCATCTTGGGTACAGTGATATAGATGAGCATGAGGTCCATGAGGGACAGTTGGCTGAG
>NW_012149804.1:8860-9164 GCF_000956105.1 Propithecus coquereli
AAAGAGCATATTGTAAACATATAGACCAAAACCCAACTTCTGTTTTCATTAAATGAAAATTAGATAATTTGGATCAACTCTCCTGCTCCAGATAAAATATACAAAAATTATTTGCTTGTAAACATTAAAGATCTAGGAGGATTATAAAATTATTACCAGAAGAAATCTCTGGCAGAAGTAGTTGAACATTTAGGACCACCTTTTCCATGAGGACATAGGCTACTGGTAAAGGTGAAAGCTAGGAGGTGAACCTTTTCATACTTTGGAAACATCTGAGGGCTAGAACAGCATAAGTAATTTTTTG
>NW_012149804.1:12259-12579 GCF_000956105.1 Propithecus coquereli
TGGAGTGTAAGAGTTACTGATATGCAGTCAGGTGTGCACTCAAAAATAACTTAGGTGCTTTCTTTCCTTAAGAAAACAAACTCCATCTCATACAATACTGAAACCTGAAGTAAGATGACAAATAATTCCATGTCAAAAAAAAACCTCTTTTTTCTGTCTTGGAGGAGAAACATAAAGGTTTGCAATGAACAGAAAAGATTTCACATGGGGGATAGAATATCAAAGTCTCAACTTTAGTTTTTATTTCTTGGCATAATGTAGATAATAAACTTTATCGAAGCAGCCTTAATTGCAAGCATTAGAATTATGGCCCAGTTTTC
>NW_012149805.1:0-1470 GCF_000956105.1 Propithecus coquereli
AAATTCCACCTACATTCTCTTAAAATACTGTCCTCAGACCACCATATAAGGAAGCTGTATTAACACAATGGAGAATGGGAGCCCATGTGAACACAGCACCAATTGCCATACATGGCAGTGGGCCATCTCAAGTTGTCCAGTCCAACCAAACTTCCAGCAGTCAACCTTCCAGGTGAATGCTGCTGCATGAGTCATTCTAGGCAAAACTAATAGAAAAATATATCATCTAACATCAACAAGAAATTATAAATCATTGTAATTTTAAGACATTACATTTAAGGTAGTTTGATATACAGTAGTTGATAACTAATACAGAAATTAGTACATAGAAATAGGGTGCTGTTGTGTTAAAATTTAAAAACATGGGACATTGGCTTTGGTGCCAGTCAGCAGATTGTGGCTGGAAAGGCAATATGAAACCTGTTAGTGAACAAAGAGCAAAGAGAGCGATAGACAACCAGCAATTCACGATAGTGTCTTTGATAACCTGACAGATGGGAAAAAGTCCCCAATAAACTTGTGGGTCTGGATCAAGATATCTCTAGAGAGATGACCCAAACAAGGAAAGGTTCGGTTTGTTAGCATAAGTTAGACGTTACATGGAAGGCCCAGGTTGTGCTGGGTTGGAAAATAAAATTATTTGATATTTTTGGTTTCTTCATGTAGCAGCTTATTTTGTATTCATTAGATTTAGGGGTCACCCAAATAGTGCACATTGTACCTAATAATAATTTTTCATCCCTTACCCCCTTCCGCTATCCTGTCTTCTGAGTCTATAATGTCCATTATAGCACTCCGTATGACCATGCATACCCATTATTTAGCTCCCACTTATAAGGGAGAACATGCAGTATTTGTTTTTATATTCCTGAGATACTTCACTTAGGATAACAGCCTCCAGTTAAATCTAAGTTGCTGCAAAAGACCATGCAGCAAATTTTTAAAGGAATACATGGCTTTAGAGAAAAATCAAATTATAATGTTGCTATATGGATCTTTGTTAAGACAAAGATCAGTAAAATTTAGGTCGGTATTTAGAAAGGAGGGGGCTTCTAATTAAGAATATTAATTGTGTGTTATCACAGTAGCCTCAACCAAGCCCAAAGAAGACAGAAGCCTATCTTTAAAAGAATTGGTGATATGGCTATTTAAGTATGAAGTGAATCCTGATTATATTCATGGGGAACCTACTAAGAGTTATTCTAGTGAAAACATTGACATTCCGAAATAAGAGTCAATAAAGAGATCAAAATGAAAACAGGTTTCTGGGCTCCTAATTTCTTTAGGCAGAAAAAAAGGCTGACAAACATACTTATCTACAAACTTAGTACATTTCTTATCCAAAGAGAAATGTCTGTCAAAGGATAGAGCTAGGAACCCTGAGGGCAGCGCCAAGAGCTGAGAAAAGCAGTGGATTTGGGAACTACAACCAGATAGGAGACTTTGAGAATTACAGTAAGTTTTTGATTG
>NW_012149805.1:2470-2898 GCF_000956105.1 Propithecus coquereli
TATTTTGTTTTCACAATTACTAATTATTTTAAAAATTGCTTTTTAAAATCAACTAACGTTGGTTCTCCAAAAGGATTTTATATATACCTAGAGTTGTTATTGAATTTTTTATCTACAGATATGTATTGAGTACTCACCACAGTTTACAGGAACCAAATTTATTACAAAATACATCATTAAATGAAGTCTAAGATAATTAAAAGAAAAATACCCAAATATTTTAACTTCACAGAAAACAAAGGACCCCTCTCTTGTTTCAGTGTCATTTAGATCATCAGTAGTCTTGTCTGGTGGGACAATATTTCTTAGTGGAATAATTCAGCAAAATAATTTACCTCCAGCTTCCCTTTAAACATTAACATTATGTGGACTATCCAGGCACATAATAATACTTCAAGTTTTTATCAGATAGAAAGTAGAAAGGAACA
>NW_012149805.1:4108-4411 GCF_000956105.1 Propithecus coquereli
AATTGAAGTCTTGAAATCCCAATAGTGAAGAGTAAAATGACATTTACAAGAGGAATTAGTAATAGTTTTCATAGTATTAATTTAATGAACATAGGCATTTGAAAGGAGCCTAATATACACAACTTTATTTCCATAAAATAAACCATTATTTCTCAGCTCATAGTTTGTAACTACCTTAAAATATATATTTTATTTCCTGTTTCCAAATAAAAATATTTCATTGATAAGAAATTTTTAAAATCTGAAAACAAGCCATTTTTCAAAAGATTAAAACAAATCAAAAGCATTCCAAAAACTACGTAG
>NW_012149805.1:4818-5136 GCF_000956105.1 Propithecus coquereli
GTGAAGATATAAAGTTCTGATCATTATCTAATTGTGTTTAGGGAGAGCAAGAAGGTTGATACCAGAGCAGCAGTATATTTGTTAATGAAGTAAATGCCACTAATGTGACACCTGTCTCAACACAAGACTGATGACACAGTATATGAGGACTACAGGAAGAGCTAACGTAGGACATGGAGTTAGGAAGGGAACGAGAGGAAGTTTCTTTTTAAATAGTGTTTAATTGTGTAAAACCAAGAGACAGAGAACAAATTAAATTGAGAGTATGAATAAAGTTATAGACTCATTTTTTTGTAAATGCCAAAAATAATTCAAACA
>NW_012149805.1:7966-9091 GCF_000956105.1 Propithecus coquereli
GGCACTCACTCTAGCCTGGGCAACAAAGCAAGACTCTGTCTCAAAAAAAAAATGAAATATCATTTATGTAAGTTGAGAAGATAGGTTTGTAAAATAACAATGTACACTTTAAAATGAAACATATAAATAAAAGAGGGAAGATTAAAATCATTAGAATATTTGCATATAAGGAGGAGTTTTGGAGTCGAGAATCCAAATGAAAGAATAAATAGATAATACAAGGGACAAGCTTTGTAAGGATCAGGAATGACAGTGTGCCGTGAACTGGAATGTTAAGGCTAAGTCAGCCTCCAGCATAGGAAGTAGGGGAAGAGGAGAGGCAAAAAGACAAAAGTTCTACCAATTCTTTCTTTCCTTACAAATTTTCCTCACACCCATGTTCTTCCCCTGAAGGAAACTTTTACTTACACTTCAGGATCAACTTATAGGTCTCTTTCTCATAGAGATTTTCTCTTATATTCCACTCGAAATTGCACTCCTCTACGCAAATATGCATTCTATAGCATATTCTACTTTTCATTTGAAAACACCCAACACCACTGGCAATAACTTTCATTTTAATGTGTTTATTTATGTCTCTACTCTTTAGTAACTTCTATGAAGGGAGGGGCTGTATTTCTATCGGAAAATATTAAATTTTCTCTGCCTATTAATCACAGAACCTGAAAAATAGGTTTCAAATAAATTAATGATTCAAGCAATGAATAACTGAAGGCTAGAATGAATCAAAGCAGTTTCTACCTCTTCTTTCTATAAGAAAGTGTTTTTTTTTTTTGTTGAAGGTATGTCTCAAAAAGTGATTATGTATAAATGACTTGCATATTCCTTCTGCCCTCTGTCTACTTTTCCCTCAGCAAAACCCTCCTCTGACTGACAAAGCAGGGTTTTGAATCTGAAGATCTAAAGTTACAGTTGGTAAAGACCTTCAGATCACTAACTGCACAAAGCAGTGTTTTGCTTCCTGTCTTGTCTTTATAATGGCAAAGGTTTTAAACCTAAAAAGGACTACTTGAGGTAGCTGTATTTAAAATTTAAATTTTATTTCCTTCAAGATATGTTTGTAAATCTGTTCCTTTCTCTGCTGTCTTCCATTTCTTTGCAATGGATACATTTTTTTTTTTTTTT
>NW_012149806.1:0-389 GCF_000956105.1 Propithecus coquereli
GGGCACAAGCCTGGTGATGGACAGGCCTGACTGCTTCTCACTGCTTGCAGAAGCACACTGCCATGTGGCTGGAACCTCTGAAACACCAAGATGTGCCTTTCCATCTGTTAAAGCCTGTGTCCAGTTCACCTCTGCCCCTCATGAATAAAACAAATGAAACACACAGATGAAGCAGTATGTTCCTAGGTGATTATGAATGACCTCAAATTGGTTTTATAAAACAAGAAAGTGCTATTCTGCCTGAGGAGAATTGTAAACCCCATGCAATCCATTGTTTCATTACTTCAGTTTGGTAGGATCTATAAATAACGAGGAAGAATTGGGCCCTTCTCTGTGTATTATTTGCATCACTGATCAGAAAACAGAATTTGTACTTAACCTAGTTATAA
>NW_012149806.1:3844-5965 GCF_000956105.1 Propithecus coquereli
ACAATCAAGGGAAGCATGAAAGGATTGTGGCTATGACAAAATAAAAAAAAAAGATAGGGGTGAAGGGTTTCAAAATATGGATCCTTGAGAAATTCAAGAGCCGATAGACACCACAGCAGAAGAATTAACAGAAGATGGCTCGATGGAGATGAGTGCTTCCAAACCAGTGCCAGATGATGAGGAAGAAGATGTAGAAGCAGCAATGCCACAAAATAAACAGACATTAGACAAACTGGCAGAAGGGTTCTGGTTATACAAGACTGCTTATGACTTCTTTCCACAACATGAACCCTTCTATGATATGGGCACTAAAACTAAAGCAAATGGAGGAAGAAGGATTAATACCATATAGAAACATTTAAACTCAGACAGAAATTACAATGTATTTCTATAAAGTTATACCAACTGTGCCTGTCTCTTTTGTCTCCCCTTCCACCTCCTCCACCTCTTCTGCCACTGCTACCCCTGAGACAGCAAGATAAACCCCTTCTCTTCCTCCTTCTCTTCAGCCTATTCAATGTTAAGACAATGAGGATGAAGGCCTTTGTGATGATATCCTTTCACTTAATGAATAGTAAATATATGGTCTCTTCCTTATGATTTTCTTAATAACATTTTCTTTTCTGTAGCTTACTTCATTGTAAGAATATAGTATATAACATAGATAACATAAAAAATACGTGTTGATTGACTATGTTATCAGAAAGTATATTATGTCCTAGTCTAGTGGTCCCCAACCTTTTTGGCACCAGGGAACGGTTTCTTGAAAAACAATTTTTCCATGGGCCAGGGGCTGGGGGTGGGGGCGATGAGGCAGAGCTCAGCTGGTTATACACGGCCCAGTTCCCAACAGGCCATGGACCAGTACCAGGTCATGCCCCTAGGGGTTGGGGACCATGGTTCTAGTCAACAGTAGGCTATTATTAATAGTAGTTAAGTTTTGGGGGAGTCAAAAATTATACATGGATATTTGACTATGTGGTGGGTCAGCACCCCTAATCTTCATGTTGTTCAAGGGTCAATTCAATATAGAATAATAAATGACTATTTTAGAGTTGATTGTTTCTATTTGCTAATTAGATTTTTTAGTTTTCATATGCTATAATGACTCAAAAGTAATACTGTCGAGTGTAGAAGTCTCATTCTACGTTCTCAGTTCTTGGTGTGCTCTTGGCCAAGGAATGACGGTGCACACCAAAGTAAGGCAAGCATGAGGTGAAATTTGTTGAGGGGGAGCAAGATAGGATTATAGAGCAAGAGCAAGATATAGGTTTACAGAGCAAGACACATAAGCCACAGATGATGACTGGATCCCTCGTCATAGCAAAAGAGACCTTGGTTATGGTCTGGGTCTTATTTTATAGTGCCCAGATAGGGACCTCCCTGTGGTTGTCACCATGGAACCACTTTGATGGACAGTCGGGAGTTATACAACCTGTATTACTATGCATGCAGATCTCCCATGAGCCTCTCTGAAAGTTGGTTGTTCACTTTCCAGACTCCATTGTACCTATGCTGCTTGGCCCATGGGCTAGAGAGTCCTCTTCATTCTTTTGCAGTTGGCATGCTAAGTTCTGATTGGCAGATTTGTAGAGTGTTTCCTCCTCCCCCAGGTATGGCAGCTGCCTACCTTGTCCCCAGGAGGGGCCAGAGGTCCTAGCTGTCTACCTAACAATACTACATTTTTATGTCACTTAATTCTCTGAACATTTTATTTTTTTTCACCCCCTTCCTCTCTCTCCCTATACTTTTAGATATTTAATCATCATCCTATTATTCTTATCTTTTTACTTATATTTTATATAAATCTATTTTTCCTATGTGAGTATTATTTGAGACCTACATCATATGTTTGGGGATGTAAAACAGTGAAAATTAAATATCTACTTATTTTATACATACCAAAGTAATCCAGGGTATTTTTTTCAGAGGATATGCAGAAGATGAGACATTGAGCATAACAATCTACTGGTTGCCTGTTCATGTCTCTGCAGGCTAGAGAAGCATTGAGAACCCTACAAAGTTAGACTTTCTAGTATAGGAAGGTGCTTTAAAAGGTACATGAAAAGAACTTGTGCCTACTCAAATTAAAATATGGCTATGTGTAGTCTCCTATGCAAG
>NW_012149806.1:13080-13411 GCF_000956105.1 Propithecus coquereli
AGCAGCCCACAGGACTTCACAGCAGCCGCTCAGACAAGTTTACATTTACCCTGTGACCAGAGAGAAAGAGGAAAGGGAGGAAAAAAAAAAAAAAAGGTCTTTCCCTGGACTCTCACATTTCTTTTAGGCATGAATGCTCATAAATTTGTTTAGATTTCAAAGCAGACAATATGTGGTGCTGGGCTTTATCTTAAATGATAAGAGAAAAATAATGCTTCCAATTAATATATCTCTTCTTAATGCTTTTAACTCTGGAGACATGCTAGAGTCCTTATAGGATCATCAAAGAAACATGAAGTGAGAATGTATATTCACATGAATAAAGTATTCA
>NW_012149806.1:13461-14354 GCF_000956105.1 Propithecus coquereli
TGTCAATATGTACTCTTTTAAATTGAAAAGGAAACAAAAGCATGCTGTAAGAAGAAAAAACAAACTGTAACTAATTAAAGTCTCTGTAACTCATTAAGTCACTGTAACCCATAAACCAACCTTGTATAGGAGATGCTATAATCCTGTTAAAAATTTCTTTGTTTTCTGCCCATATAAGCAAGAACTTAACTTTTAGCTTCAGAGCACTGATCTCATTTCTCCAGAATCTATGTAGCTACTCCCAGCTGTTCACTGGAATAAACACTGCATTCTGATCCTTTTAATTATCTCTGGTTGACATCTTCTACAAGCCTATGAGGGCTTAGGAAAGAGCCTGGTGCATACTAAATGCCCAATAAATGTTGTTTATTATTATTATTTCTTCAGAATATTACCAAAAGCTTGGCACTTGTCCTCAAGGCCACATCAGAAGAACAAGAACAAGTGGTTTGAGGAGAAGAAAAGAGAAGTTTATTGCTTTGCTGGCAAAGGAGGAAAAATGGTAGACTCTCATCTCAAAATCCAAATTTCCTGAACATAAGCAGAAGTACAGAGCTTTAAAGGGAGGGCTCTCAGTTCTAGGATATTGTTAATGACTCTAATTGTCCCATCTCGGCTGAAGACAAAGCCTGTGATCTCTGCCCACCTGGGCCCACCTGGGATGCTAGGGCTGCCCTGGGTTGGCTGAGCTATCTCCTATAATACAAAGAACAAAAGACATTCTCCCTGCCCTGGCAGGGATGCAGGCCAGGCTGCAGTTCCCAAAAAGAGTGGGGGAAGTTTTAAAGAGACAGAAAATATTTTTGCCATTTTTTCCTTCAGGCCATTCCCTCTGTTACAAGAATGCATATGAATCAAAAATTCAGATTCTGCAAATGCATGGGAATCAAGGG
>NW_012149806.1:25789-26402 GCF_000956105.1 Propithecus coquereli
AGCCTGCTTAGTTGATTATGGCGTTATTTTCTCTGAATATTTACATAGTACCCATAATAAGGCAAGCTCCAAAACCAAATACATGGAATATGGCTTGGTCTTCAATGCATTGATAATCTAATCTCCATTCTCTCTATACAAGAATATAAAAATATGTGATCACAAAATATTTAGTTTGATCCAATCAGCTCATTCGGTTGGGTACTGTATCAGTCTACATGGGCTGCCATAACAGAATACCACAGACCGGGTGGCTTAAACAACAGAAATTTTTCTCATAGTTTTGGAAGTTAGAAGTGCAAGATCAAGGTGCCCTCAGGATTGGTTTCTGGCGAGGTATCTCTTCCTACCTTGTAGACAGACACTTTCTCACTGTGCCTATGCAAGGAGAGATTGATCTCTTGTTATCTCTTCCTCTTCTTAAGAATACCAGTCCTATTGCATTAGGACGCCACCCATATAACCTCATTTAACCTTAATTACCTCCTTAAAAGCCCTATATCTAAATATAGTCACACTGGGGATTAGAACTTCAGCATATGAATTTTGGGGAGACACAATTCAGTCCATAACAGATACCCAATTCCACATCAACAAGTAATTTCAGTTGCAT
>NW_012149807.1:0-598 GCF_000956105.1 Propithecus coquereli
TTTGAGTCAAAGGAAAAATAAGAAAAATTAGAAATATTACAAACATACAACATCAAAATCTGTGAGATACAGTTAAAGCAATTCTTGGAGGCAAATTTCTCTGTATACAAACTGAGTACAGAGATAGAAGGACAGAAATAATGTAAATAAAAAGGTAAAGAGACATAGAATAGAGAAAATCAAAAATACCAAAATTTGATTTCTTGAAAAGGCTAATAACATTGATGCACATCTGGTAAAATTAATCAAAAAAGAAAAAGAGAAAAGAGAAAACATACAAGTTATGTCAAGGCTGAAAATGGAGGTGACACTACAGATTCTATAAGCAAGTTACAACGCATTAAAACTTGCATAGGTAAACCAGGGCTCAGGTGGAAATTTATACCCATACATAAACCAAAATTAAAGAAAGTAGAAGACAAGAATTAATAAGAATACGTGAAAGAAAAAATATACAATGTGGAAAAGGAACAAAGGCAAAAGTTGATTTTGAAAAAGCCAATAAATTTTATGTAAGGAAAAACTTTTTATTAATAACTTCAAGATTTTAGATAAAATTAACAGTGCCTAGAAAAAGTACAACTATTTGGCATTACAT
>NW_012149807.1:2756-3059 GCF_000956105.1 Propithecus coquereli
CTCTCTCTACCTTTGCCTTTCTCAGAATGTCATATAAACAAAATCATACAGTATGTAACCTTTTCAGTCTGGCTTCTTTCATTTAGAAATAGGCCTTTGAGATTCATCTACGTTGTTACATGTATCGTTAGTTTCTTTTTATTGCTAAATAGTATTCCATTGTAATGGGTGTACCGCAATTTGTTTATTCATTTCCCAGTTAAGAGATAACTGGATTGTTTCCAGTTTTTGGTGATTGAGAATAATGCTGCTATAAACATTTCAGACAGGTTTTAGTGGGAATGTAGTTTTTATTTGACTTGG
>NW_012149807.1:5259-6458 GCF_000956105.1 Propithecus coquereli
TAAGATTCCCCTCAAGATAGAGCACATTCTCTTTTTCTTCTATGATTAGATGTCCTCTCATTAAGGATCATGTCTAGTATATCTTGAACCAGTTATAGGATTCTCATTCATTTTATGCATCCTACCCATGTAGCCCCTGTATTTCTAGAATGTGATCTCTTTTCAGGATTTTGGGAAACTTTTCCATTGGCTACCTCACTCTCATCTCCTCAGAGTATGTTTTTTATTAGCAACTGTGAAATGGCGAGGAAAATTATCTTTACTTCTGATAATAATAGCTTGGTTTTGTATTTCATTATCTTGTACGTGTAAAATTTTTCTTAACAATTACTTTTCTCAATCTTTTCTGAATCCCAGTGTCTACAATATACTACAATTATTAAGACACATAGAAGCAGTGCATTTGTCCAATTCTTTTAATATTGATACATTTTATAGAATATTGATGTAACATCTATTTATAGTGTCAGATACTGTAAACTTTGGCAAGAAGTGGAATCTGATAAATACTTACTTGATTGATTACAAGGGTGAGTAAAAAAATTAATACATGTCAATTAGTTGTGATTTTAGGTTTTAACTTAGGGAAAAAATGCCTTGTACCCAGCACAGAAATTAAATACACAAATGTTAATGATAGCATCACTAATGATGTGATTTTCAGATGTGCCTATGTATATGCCATAAACCAGTGGGTCAATCATTTCAGAATGGAGAGAGATTGAAAGACTAACATGTATCAGATTTAGTACTTAAATTTAGTTCTTTGAGCAATCACTTGATAAGTGATTAATAACACAATTGTTTTATAATAAGCAAAATAAACATGCTTAGCCCTTAAGATTTTTAAAAAAACAGCTTTATCAGAAATATCTGGCATTTCCATATATGGGGTCTCAGTTGTCATTCTAAATGATCCTTTGTTTTGAGATTGCAAGCGGCCATGGGCAGCTATAAAATAAGAGATCCAGTAAATAATCATGGATAAAAAGAGGCAGATTTTTTTTTAAGAGACAGGGTCTTGCTCTGTCACCCAGGCTGAAGTACAGTAGTAGCATAATCATAGCTCATGGCAGCCTTGAAATTCTGGGCTCAAGTGATCCTCCCACCTCAGCCTCCTGAGTTGCTGGGATTATAGGCATGAGCTATCACGTCCCGCTCAAGATATACCTTTTCCTAATACAACTGAAGAAGCACGG
>NW_012149807.1:11128-12179 GCF_000956105.1 Propithecus coquereli
AGGTTAGTAAATCTACAGAGGACCAAGTACTTGGATCACTCATTAATAATAAATGGATTAACCTCATTAATAGTTTCAATAATACATTAATACTAATGTATTAATATATGAATAATTTAATGGTGGTTAAGGCCTTGAAACAAATCAAAGTAGATCTCAAATTATGAGATAAATATTACAACAAGAATAATATTTTTTATAATGCAGTTGAAGTGAAAAATAAAAATAAACCATAGCATCAGCCAGCTAAGAAAATAGAGATTTTCAGGTGAAATGATATTATTTGGAGAAATAATTGAAATAAAAATAAATAGAAAAAGGGATTAAACACTTATGTCTTTTTTTAAAAAATTATAAACTGTGTTATATGAATAGGAAGAAGACAGAAGGAGAATAAACAACTTTGTTCTGTTGACTATCAACTAAAAATTGATTTAACCAAGTGAGTGATTCTTTTTTATTTGTATTCTGTTTTATAGTATGAAAGTAGTATGCAATTAAGTTGACTGTCATGTCTTAATGTGGACTAGCGTATACTTCATCCTACAAGTAACTTAGATTTCAGAAAGTGTTTGAGGGAAACGGTGTACCAAGAATGCTTCTCCCCTCTATTCCCTTTTAATTCTGATCTATAATTTCTGAGCCAAATATCCCCTGGGACCTATGGGTGACTGAGTGCAAGTAGAATTTTGGGTGATGGAAGGATGAACCAGTCAGACTGGTCCACAGCTTTTTTTCTGAAAGCTGGGTGAGTATCTGCATTTTTCTGTCACTAGCCTCAAGTTAGGACCAAGGCTATTGGATCCTAGGAAGAGCTTGATCCACAGAGAATTGGGGGAAGGTTGACATTGGACCCCCACACAATCTTGTTGGACCCCATGTGTCTCGAGAAAGCAAAATGCATAAGCCAAGTCCTTCTTCACTTGAAACTGGGACGATAATTGTTGACCCAAACTTAGAATTCTTCTAGATAATTACATTTTCCCCCTTAAAAGGACTGCCAGTATTATGCAGATTTGAGGAACATTGCTTTATATATGCATCTCTTTAA
>NW_012149807.1:13504-15476 GCF_000956105.1 Propithecus coquereli
AGCTCTTTTTATTCTGTAGAAAATTTTGTATAACCCATTTCAAATGGTGTCCATACTATAATCTATTTGCTATTCTGGTTTCATTCAGCTAGTGGGGAAGGGCTAGGATAGACCAGAAACTCCACTCATTTGTTCATGTGTTACGAAGAAAGTTTGAGACACTGATAAAAACCAATTCAGTCTTTTTCTTTTTTTCTTTCTTTTTATGAGGTTTTGACTTGTGACTTCTGGTAGGAATCCTATAAAAACCCAACAATTCAAAAGGATTTGTTCTTGGATACTTTTTGATTGCCATTTATTTGGAGTAAATAAGTGGAAACCTCTAGAAAATCTATTACCTTTCAATGGTGTTTGAGTCACACTACATTATGAGATAAAGAGGAATATTATGAGAAATATAAACTACAACGGCAAAGAATTGTAGAACTTAGGAAAGAAGCAGCACTCTCCTTCAAAAATGTAAACTTAGACAATATACTGTTTCCTGTGGTTTTGATTTTATTTATATGTAGCTTTCAAATTATTTGATTTATTTCATAAAATAATCAAAATATGAGGCTATTCTCTCATCTTAAATGAGCCAGTTTTGAATTATTTTCCTGCAGGAGGTTTTGTTTAACCCTGCCTGACATGCCTCCCCGTCCTACTGATCATACTGATTGAGATGTGGTCCCTGGGTCTTGTTGGGTCATTGCTGAGTGAGTGACTTGCTTTCCCATGCTTTGGGGCTCATTACTTTCACTAGATTGGCAGCTCTTTGAGGACCAATGTGCTGTTTTCTGATTCTCACTAATCTGCTTAGCCCTTCTTTCCTTTCCATGCCCTCTGGAAATGCTAGGGCATGACCACTTGGGTGGTCTTCACAGGTAGCCTTTGCCCTGTACTGCACATTCATCATGGCTTAACTACGCTTCCAGTCCTCTTTGCCTTTCAGCCCAATTTCTGCCAATGACGTTGAAGCATGTCCCTTTAGTTATAGGTAACAGTGCACGGCTGATTGGCAATTTTCTGAACCAAAGCCTCTGTATTACCAAATGCAGAAATAGGGCCTTTGTGAAATGTCAGCCGCACCTGAGGATTATGATACATGGTCCAGAGAAGCAGCACTGTCTACTTCACCACCACCCGTCAGGTAATGCTGCAAAGCATTAGAGAGCAAGAATGGAAACAACCTGTACACATGCTGGGTCCTTGAAGAACTTAAAAAATCAATCTGAAAAGCCATTTCCATAAGGTATATTCTAGACTTTGACACTGGTTTCTTTGACATACTTAGACAAGACATTCTGGTTTTGGAACTCTGAAAAGGCAGAGAATATGCCAAAGGCATTTCTGGCCCTCCTGCCTTGGCCCCATGAAGTTTGGGTGATTTTCCCACTGGCTTTGCACCTTCATTAATGCCTGGGGCAGGTCTACTGATCCCCAGTTGGTGGATGAGCTGCCCTATGCTTTTAGCATAGTTTCTGTCCTCTGTAAAGGCACTTCCTCTATTTTGTCAGGCAGTAGATTTCCTTCTGAATATTTCTCCTTTTCAAAACTTACACTAAGGTACAAATGTCCTGCGAGATCTAAGTGTTTTGTTTCTATGGAATCTATAGTCTATTTAATAGCAGGCAGAATTAAAAGAGATTAGAGAATGAGTTGTTATTAAAATTATTGCTGAATTTCAGACATTAGGAACAGATAACTGAGATATAAAGGGCTTTCCAACCTCTAAATCAACTCGTATTGACAGCCTTTCTTTCCTAAGGCCAACTAAGCCGCCAAGCCTTTCTTTCACTTTCCATTCCAGACACTTCTAGCTTTGTATTCCATGGAAAAGACAGGTCTACCATACCTTATTTAAAATCTTAGAGCCTGATGTTCAGAACTCAATTTTTTAAAAAGGTAATATAATACATAAACCATATATATATTATAACATTACTAGCAGGGTCTGGAGCAATATCCAGTAATTGGAATAATATTTTTG
>NW_012149808.1:0-752 GCF_000956105.1 Propithecus coquereli
TCAGAAGATTATATGAATTCTGTCCTAACATGTTATTGTATAATAACAATTAAAATATAGCCATCCTCATTATCCAAGTATTCATATTCAAGTCAGCACAGGTACAAGGTAGCATAGGGCAGCTAAAGTAGTCATAAATTCCCTAATAAACTTATACAATTACTCCCTATATAATTATAATTAATTCTTGCAGGAAGGGTCAACATTTTCATAAGTCTCTTGCTAATTGTGCAGTGCTGTCGACATCCAACAATACAAGGCAAATATAATAAATCGATTATAAAGTGACATTGTAATTCTTGCAAAAGATTCAGGATTTTAGGAATTTATTCAAAAAGCTGTTGACAAAGAGCAGACTAGAATTAAACCAGTTAACATGTGAAGGAGAACAAATGAAATAATGACTCCATTAGTCCTTAAAAAGAGAATAATTTAAATGTCAAAGGATTGTAAGAGTTCTTTGGAAAATTGATGAAGACCTCTGATACATATTTTTTAATGACCCTTTTTACTTTGAAAGCCAAATGTGAAGGGAAATATACTGTTCTATGTTACCACATAACTTCACTAAAAAATTATGCTGATTCCATCAATACTCATCCTTTTTTTCCCTAAAAATTAGTCCATAGTTGCAAATCTCCATTAAGCATTTGTTCAATATTTGAAAAAAATGAACCCAATTTCCAAATTTTACTTTCAGTTTTCAAAAGAAAATTCATTTAAATAATTTCCCCATTTTATTTTAAGTTTTG
>NW_012149808.1:12397-12737 GCF_000956105.1 Propithecus coquereli
CAACTAAACAAAAGAAAATCCAAAAATAAGAAGCAACAGCTGCACTAGATGAGAAAGAATCAGTGAAAGAACTCCAGAAGTATGAAAAATCAGAACTCAAGGACACCCCCAAAAGGGAACACCAACTCTCTAGCATTGGATGACAACCAAAATGAAAATATTGAAATGACAGATAAAGAATTCCAAATATGGATGGTAAGGAAATGCAACAAAATCCAAGAGAAAATGGAAAATCGACTAAAAGAAACCAGAAAAATAATTCAGGAAACAAATGAAAAATTCACTAAAGAGATCTACATATTAAAAAAAATCAAATGGAACTTCTGGACATGAAAAATTC
>NW_012149808.1:27359-29402 GCF_000956105.1 Propithecus coquereli
ATAAATATTAACAAATTGGCCTCCGTTAGGAATTCAAGCTCTCATATTCATTCTAAGCCCTCTTACTCCACCCTTAGCAAGAACACTGATCCTGATTAGTCACATTCCATTGCATTGACTGGGCCATGTTATTTGGGGTGGAGCATTTAAAGTCAATAAAAAGTCATAATAAGCATGGGTGTGATCTCTTCTCTATTTTTCTTCCATGCCTGGAGGCAGCTTCTTCTGGAGTTTGTAACACTTCTAACTTTACCCACGTAGGATAGGCCTGGAATATACGTTTGGTAAATTCCTTTGCTTCTGTTTCCTCTAGTGTTGGTGAATATGGTTTCATTTCTGCTCAGTGGTAAGTTCTAAGACCCAGGTTTAGGTATTGGGGTTGGGGAATGCACAGGCCGTAACTGTACATGGCTTAATCCAGCTCATTATGGGTCTTGGTTCTTTGGTGGGATTTGGAGATAAAGTCTTTGTTAATAGTAAAGAATTACTTTGTCTTCCATAATTCTCATGCATCTAGGGAGTGTGCATCAGAGGGGAATTGTGGAAAATGGGACCGAAGTCATATTTCTAGATCTCTTGGTTAGCAGCATCTCAGTATAATCCATTTCTTATCACTAACCTAACTAAACAGATTAATGGAATAAAATAAATAAAAAGTCCAGAAAAATGTAAGTATTCATAAGAATTTAACATATGACAACATTTTGTCAAACTATAGTCTCTTGAAAAAAGAGCAGATATATGAGAAAGTGCTTGATGATAAAAACTGTGAAAAACACTGCATATTCTACACACAATTTAACTATCCCTAATTCATAGTTAGCATAACAAAGGCTCTGAGAATTTCTTTAGTACGTAGTAATAAGTTTAACTTTGTTTATTTCAGTATTTAAGTACTGAATTTCAAATTCAAAATTGTATTTGGCCAGAATTGTGGGGTTTTTTTGTTTTGTTTTTTCACCTGGTATGTGCCCAAACATATTTGGGAGATTAATTGATTATTCAAAAAGTGATTTCAGGACTAGTCTACTAATTTGGGAAAAATTGCAGTGGTATACCGCTGCCATTAACTGTGGTAAGTATGGTATTCCTGTGTCCTGAACATCTTCTCATTCTCTAGCTCTCTGTAGCCATTGCTTGCTGTCAGTCATGAAGCCCTACTCCTCCACCTCCAAGTACTGGAATGAGCACAGATTCCAGATTGGGTCAAGAGTATTGCCTGATCTTTTTCTGCATTCTCTGGGTATGGTGATTGGTTCAGGAATGAGAACATGGCCCAAGCTAAGCCAATTGAAGTTATTCCTAGGAATTTTGGGCTGAAGCTTGTAAGACAGATTATCTCTCCTCTGTGAGATGTAAGGATATAGGGCTGGGGTTACTGACAATCATCTTTCCTGCTACACAGAGAGATTCTAAGTAGTACCATAGACAAAAATAAAGGCAAATGTCAAACTGGGAACAAATATTGCAACCTATACAACATAGCATGTTTATCATCCTTAAATCTATGTAGTCTTACATGCCAATAAGAAATCAACAAAAATTCCAAATGAGGAATGGGCAAAGAACATGTACAGGCAAACAATAAAAGAACTGCAAATGGCCAATAAGCATAAGAAAAAATATCTATCTCACTAGCATTAAAAATATAAATTAAAACACAGAGGCAACATTTGCAGTTTCTCAGATTGACAGAGATAGAAAGAATGATAGCACTCTGTATTGGATAGGAGAGAAATAGGCCCTCCCATCCACTGATGATAGGAGCTGTTTGTTGTTGCAAAATTAATCAAATGCTTTCAAACTTTGTATACCTCAACATCCCAGTGTTAACAATTTATTCTGGACAACTGCCCAGATATGTGTGTGTGTGGCAGGGGTTGATCACAAAGTGTTAATCTAATTATCTCTCCCCTTTCTCTTCCATGTCTATTTCAAGAGATATTTTTGTGCCCCTAACTGACTCCAAAAACTTAAAGAAATCATCAGCCTATGTCAGATCTGAGAAGGACTGGTCCCTAGACACTTTTACCTTTACAGGCC
>NW_012149808.1:29919-30237 GCF_000956105.1 Propithecus coquereli
ACTGGATATAAGACCCAGGCTTGAGGAGAAAGCAGCTAGAGAAGCAACTAAACACAAAGAGGAAATGGAGTGTATTAGTCAGGGTTCTCCAGGGAAACAAAACCAATAGGACATATATACCCAGAGTGATATATGAGAGGGGATTTATTAGGGGAATTGGCTCGCATGATTACGGAGGCTGAGAAGTCCCATGATAGGCTACCTGCAAGCTAAAGACCCAGGGAGCCTGGTAGTGTAGCTCAGTCCAAGTCCAAAGGCCTCAGAACCAGGAAGTGCATAATGTAACTCTCAGTTCAAGACTGAAGGCTTGAGAAACTG
>NW_012149808.1:40597-44494 GCF_000956105.1 Propithecus coquereli
GTCCCCCTTGGAGAACTTGTCGCACTTGAGCATCTCAGGCCAGTTGAAGTGGAAGAAACTGCATGGCAGCCCTGCAATAGTCGCGCATGGCCTCGCAGAGCCAGCGGCAGGGGTAGATGGGCAGGTCGAGGCAGACAGGTGTGAAGACTGAGCAGAGAGAGAGACGCGCAGGGGCCGGATCTACACTGAAGCAATGCAATATGTCCTACTCTGCGCAGCTGCCCTGCGTGGGGCTGCTCCTCTTCCAAGTGTTTGCAGACGCCTGTTGCTTTGGGCCCTGCCAACTGCAGGATGCCGTGTCTGGCCACATTGTAGAATGGGTGACTCGTGCTCAGCATGGGGTCCTGGCCAGCCATGGGCACCGCCCAGGCCTTCTCACTGCACCCAGCTCAGCTGCCGCCTCCTCACTCCCCACAGCGCTCAAGGACAGGACTCCAGCAGTCACCAGCTCAGCCAAGGAGCAAGCCTAGAGCATCGCGACAGTGGCACAACCTGCCATCACCTGCGCCTGATGTACCATTTATCAGAGAACAAAACCGAGGCCAGTGGGGGGCAGACACTTGCACCTGTGTGCCCATGTGGCGATTTTTGTTAGGCAGGGGCACCCGGCTGCTGGCCTGCTGCTTCACCTCCGCCATGGTCTCGTGCTCCTGCAGGTTGGGCGGCACCATCTTTTTGTAGCCCACGTTGTGGTACAGCCGCCAGTCTGCTGGGATGTCTACACACTGCAGTGGCCTGACATAGAAGCGGCGGCTCCAGTGCCAGCCGGCTGGAAGCTCACATGGTCGTACTCGCTGGCTGACCCGGCAGTCAGGAGCGCGGCTGTCAGAGCCAGCAGCACTGCCGGGGCCGGCCCAGCTGCGTCCCCCCTCCCCGTGCCGCACCCGCAGCCCATGCTGGCTCTGAACATTCACTCTTCCATGTCGGGGCTGCCCGCCGCCTCTGCGAGCCCGCCGCGCGCTTCCAGGGGTCCTTGGGGATAAAAGGCGCCATCTCCAGCCCTGCCCGGCTCTGCAGCCGTGCGCTCCTGCTGGGTCCCGGCGGGTGGCGCCCCTCAGCCTGTCGCAGGCCCTGGGGTGGGAGCTCGCACCGGCCGCGAGTAGCGAGGCGCGGGGCTCCGGCAGCAGCCAGGGACCGGTAGTTGGAGGGATGGAGTCAGGTTTCAGGCAGGACGGAGACGGTGAGGGGGCGAGTTCATATTCCGGTGGCTCTCGGTGAACGGGCTTGGGGCTGAGATCAAAGGGGCCTCCGCCCGCCGGGCATACAGCACTCTGCTGTGTCCCTTCTCTACACAGAACTGGACCCAAGGGGGCAGATTTGGGACAATTCCTAGCCAGGAATCTATATAGGGGAACTGATCTGGGTGTCCTGGGGTGCCTTGTTTTCAGACTGCCTGGGTAATAGAAGTGTTGGGAGTGCCCCAATCAGGCCACCTAACTCCAAAAGGATGGCCACTCTACTTTGCAGAGTGTCTGGAGGTGATTCGGAGTCATTTTAACTCTGCAGTCGCCAGAAAATTCCTTCTTAAAATTTTTGAGCAGGTACCCGATTGCGGTTGGTTTGGACTGGGTCCCCCAATAGTGTTCCTACTGGTCGAAGTCGCACGAAAGGGGGGAGGGTTACTTTCAGTTGTCCACCTGGCTGCTCCCCTCGTGGGGATTTTGGGCACGTCTTGGCTAAAGGTGCTCCCGTATAATTCCTGGGCCAGGGCACTCCCTTTTCGGGGAGAGTGAGTCACTGTTACGCCTTGTGACATTGCCACAGAAACCCAGGTACAGACCCAATTACGCTCCGTAGCTTTTGGCCCTGGAGCTGCAGCACTCACACTCACACACACAGAGGGTATTACATTCCCCCCACTGGGGAATTTTTTAGCCTTCCTGGAACAGACAGAGGTTTTACATTCCCCCTCTGGGAATTTCAATCTTTCCTTTAGGAGGTGATCAGTCTCCTCTTCCAACCTTAGATGGGCCTGGCTTCCTTTGGACAGGGTCCTGGACCTTACCGTGGTTCAGATGGTTCAGATGGCCATTCCTGGTTGCCTGGTTGCCTACACCTCACCGGTGTCCGGGCGGGTCCGGAGAGCATCGGCGGGCGGAGCCCCTCCAAACGGAGAAGAAATTGTCCCAACCGCGGTCTAGGCACCTGGATTCCCCGCCGGTCGTCAGGGTCGGTCGCCGATGTCCGCCCTGAGCCGGTGGCCCCAACGGCCAGTGCAACTGGGATTCCCAGTCAGGGAACCACAATGTTATGGCAGAGATGACTAGGAATAGACTGACACGCACACAGAAATATTGGCAAAACAGGTTTATATGCGGGCGGGCTCACAGGGGGATTTTTCCTCTCAAATTCTGAGCACCAAAGAGCATTGCAGTCTTTTATACACTCTGCTTAAGGGGGAGGGGCACGGTTACAACAGGGTTAACTTTCGTGGGGCAGAGTCCTAAGCTACTTTACAGCCTGGTACACTAATTGCTACAGGTGATTTATGAGGGTGGCAGCTGCTACAGGTGATTTATGAGGGGGAAAGGTCACAGGGGAGGAGGAGGAGGCCCAGGGAAGGATCGCAAGGGAGAAAAACCTGGTAGTGGAATTTCCTAAGCATTCCACTTTAGTGGAATTTTCCAATTTTCCACTTCAGTTTGGCATGTCACCATTGGTCCAATGTGAGTCCAGATTTGTGCTCCCTTAAATTGTGACCCCAGAATCGTCAGCCGCTGTCTAACTATGCATATTTGATTCCATAATTCCTAGTATTAACAATAATTCTTCTGGCTAGCTACAGGGGTTGTGTATAATTGGCTCAAAAATGTTCACAAAGATTCTACTTCCTCTCATTCTTGGCCAGGATCCAGAAACAGAAACTCTTCATGGGCTGTTATTTCACTACTTTTTCTTTATTATATTTCCAATTCATAAAAATCAGTTTTCTTTTTTATTCTGGTTCATGGCTCCTAAATCAATTATCATTGCACTATGTTATGTCAAGAATATTCTTTTCATATAGGATTTAGAGACCATCTACAAAAGGAATGCCATTTTCATTATGCACAAAATAATGCAGCAATTTATGTAGAGCAAGCCGCTTTTATATCCTTTCCACTGTGTTTCACAACTTGGTATACATTTTAATACCTTGCTAGATTCTAAATATGGCAAGTGCTTTGCATTTCTGGCTGGCTATTTAGCCAGGTAAATTTTTCCTTGGGTTCTTAGGGGGAAAAACTCAATACTGATTAAATAACCTACTCTTCCCGCTTTTATTTCCAAATTGCAACTATCCTATTATGAATTGGCTACATGCACAATGGTCATTCATTATTGCCCATACAGGATAGGGCATACAGGATAACCTTTTGTTCAAGTCCATAGCTACGGACTCACAATGGTTGGATCAGTGCTGAAGCCTTCTGTCCAGATCTTTCCTAAGGGGTACAGATGTGTGGAATCAGAATGCTAAGAGAACATTTGCTGGTTCTCCACTGTTCTATAAAGGGCCAAAATAGACTTACCTGATTCAGCCACCACTTATCTTTCCCTCCATCTGTATATTTCCTTATGTATGTTTCCCCTATCAGAGGAGACCTCCTGGAGAAATACTTCAAATAGTGAGAAGAAAATATGGCATGACCAAGCTCTCTCCTCTGTTAATTCCTAAACTACATTCAAAACATTTAATAACTATGTTGTCTGTGGAGATTTCCTCCTGCTAGAATCTGCCTTAGTCCTAAGAGGCAGGGCTGATTCACCCCATTAATCCTATTGATGAAACCGTAACAGTCATATTTGTATAGCCAGTCATAGATTACTAGAATTTTAATGTTTTTATCTAGAAGACACATAATTAAATCTCTGCTTTTAAAATAATAAAGACTGGAATAAAAGTTGTTAAAAAAT
>NW_012149808.1:57459-59288 GCF_000956105.1 Propithecus coquereli
TACCAGAGTTTTCCCCCACAGAGATTTATCCATTTTGGATATAGAGTCTTTGTGTGATTTCCTTTGGCTGCCATTCTGCATAACTGCTAAATGACAATGAAAATAGATTGATGGATAGGCACAAACACTTGAGGACATCAAACAGTTTTTACTATGTAAACAACACAAAAGAATGTCAGGATATATGACAGGGAGATCAGCGACATTCTCCAGGATAAAAAGGTACAATCATCCTAGCACTAAACTTCACCAGCAGATGTATGGTTGCAGAGGTTAAAGTATAAATGAAAAAAGGACTAGAAGTGTACCTGTCTTCCTGCAGGCCTAATCATATGATGGACTATTCTCACATGTAATCTAGACACTTGCCAGAGATTACTTCACCAGTGTTACCAAAAGCTTGGCACTTGTCCTTGAGGCTGCATCAGAAGAACGAGAACAAATGGATTGAGGAGAAGGAAAGAGAAGTTTATTACTTTGCTGGCAAAGGAGGAGAATGGAGAATCACGTCTGAAATGCCATCACCCTAATAATAAACAGAAGAGCTTATTTACAGAGCTTTTAAAGGGAGGCCATTGAGTTTCAAGCAATGGTTGTTCAACTACATCTGATGATTTTGATCTGTCCCATCTCCAGGGAAGACAATCTCCTGACCTCCACCCAGACCTCTGCCAGGAGAGTTCCAGTTTAGCCATCTCCTGTAGTACAAAGAATAAAGCATATTCTTCTGTCCCTCCCAACCAGTGGCCTGAGGCAGGGATGCAGGCTTTAGTTCTCAAAAAGGAGTGCAGGATGTTTTAAAGAGACAGAAAATATTTTTGCTGTTTCTTCTAGTCCATTCCCTCTGTTACACCAGGGCCATGAGTATCGCAGTGGTCTCAGAGTTTTACAGTGTAGAATAGAATACACAGTACTTCAAAGCATGGACCAAATGCTTATCTATCACTCCAAACTATCAAGGCCAGAAAATCCTGGTCAAAGTATATTCCTGAACTCAGTGCCATGAAAACAGAATAAGGTAATTTTCCCAAATATCTCTGGTATTCGTGTGCTAATAATCCCTTAGGCTAGTTGAAGGGGTCAACCTGTAACTTGTGCAATAAAAATAAAAACTAAAGTTCTAGGCACATACAGCATTTGAGTTTTGGGAGAGCTGAGCTAGAGATGATGCCTAAAACAAAGGCTTGGGAAATAAAACTTAAGAAGACACTCTGTTTTTAACCATATGGTGATATGAAGGGCATACATATACTGGAGTTTCAGTGCCACTATTGTTCATGTTATTTCAGAATAACGAAAAATTTAATAAAACAACTCTATAGTAAGCACGTTCTGTCAATTGAACTAGTTAAAGAAATCCAACTCAAAAAAACCTCAGGAAAAAGAAACTTATTGGATGGATAATAGAGCACATTCTGGAAAAAAACAGTTCATGTGTAAGGTCAGGATAAAACTAAGCATCAGTGATAACAGCCTTTCATTGTTTCTTTATTTGTATTTCATTCTTTCTTTCCATGAAGTCTGCTAAATAGCCTCAGTGCTCTACATTTTAAAACTTTAGTCACCAAGGAAAACGTATCTTGAATGTCTATTTTCCTAAACCAAAGACTATAATTGGCCTAGCTATGGTCAGTGGACTATTCTAGAACTATGGAGACAGAATCACAATAACAAAATGACTGCTCCCATGGTAACCATGTGGGTATGGAAAAGTGAGGGAGATGGGAGAGAGACCAGGAGAATAATTTTCAGAAAAAAAGGAAGTTTAAGAAAATATAATATCATATCCAAAGCATCCATAATTTACATGTCTCCAGGGGAGAAATAAG
>NW_012149808.1:66218-68321 GCF_000956105.1 Propithecus coquereli
CTGGCAATTTTTGGCATTCCTTGGCTTGTAGCTGCATCACTCTGATCTTTGTCTCCATCTTCACATGGCCTTTTCTCTGAGTGTGTCCCTGTATGTCCTTTCCTCCTCTAATATAGATGCCAATCAGTGGATTTAGGGCTCACTCTAATGCAGTCTAAGCTCATATTTATTTACTAATTATATCTACAAAAACTCCCTTTCCAAATAAGATCACATTTTGATGTTTTGGGTAAATGTGAATTTGGAGGGGACATTATTCAACCCATTACAGACTGCCTCTTCTACTTCTCTTTGGTGGAAAACCTCTTAGGAGTTCCTCACTCCAGCCTATGCGTTCTTTGCTATTGTCTCAGAAAAGTAATTGTTGGAGTTTGTCTCTCAGGATTTGCCGCCTACTTTTAAAGTGTGCTCCATGGGCTTTGAGATCTGCAATTACTGTACAGATGACTTCTCTGAACTTGACTGTATACTTGGTAGAGGGGTGCAAATAACTCCAATTTCAGTGAAGTTAGAGTTTATATTTATTTCTTGTTCCCTTTGTAGTTTCTTAGTGACTTACAAGGAGAAAACAGGAGAGTGAAACTTATTTCACTATTTAAAAACTGATCTTCCAGTTCTATTTCTTGATAAGATGGCATAAACACATTCTAACCTTTTTCTTCCACTGAATAAAACTATAAAACCTGGATAGAATGTATAGGTAGCTATTTGAGAACTCTGAAAAGTAAATATCTGTAGGCAGCTTGAGAAAGGACGCCAGAATTCAAAGTGCTGTTGAACTGGTGGTAAGTTCACCAATTTTTCCCTTTCTAGTATCTCTCAGCCTGAGTGCCATGCTGCCCAAAACCTACAAGTAAGCACTATGGTGCAGACAGAGAGAGACCTACCAGAGTAATCTGATTCTGGCTCAAGCAGTAGGAAATGGAAGTCTTAATACTCAGAAAGAGCAGGGAAATCACTTGGTAATTTTTTTCTCTTTTTTCTCCACTCTCTTATGTCCTAGCCCCCAGGCAATCTGATGGCAGTGATGGCGGCAGTGAAGGTGGCCAGCAAGAGGAACCAAAAGAGCCAAAAACTCTGAGGGGAGAGAATTTTCTTCTCCATTTGATTGATCTGTGGCTTCAAGGGGCAGGGCAAAATTTCCTTGTTTTCTTTTTTCTATCTCTGTCCTCCTGCTGCTTATGTCCTGAACATGGCTCAAGACTACAGAAAAGGGAACTGGAAGGTACCAGATATTAATAGATAGCAGAGAGGGAATTGTTCAGAAGAGATAAAAAGAAACACTACAAATCTGTTTATGAGTTTCTGGGCTCACTCAGGCAAGTGGATCTGATACTAATTAGTACACCAAAGACCTTGAGAACTAAGCTGATTAGTAAAAGTTTCCCTACATCCCAAAGTGACCACTGGGTGGTGTTCTTTTGGGATAGATCTGAATAGCACTGTAAAGGCTTTGAAAATTGAACTTTGAAACCACAGCCCACAGACAGCAGGTTAGAAATTATGGCCTGAACCTAACCAGGTTAAGTACCTTTGAAAGCATGAATTCAATTCTCCATAAAATTTAAACAGGATGTAATGTCTCATGATGATCTATTCAAAATTCTATGATATAACTCAACCACAAAAATTTTAACTGAAATGAGAAAAGGCAAGTAATGATTACCCACCAGTGATAAGATGAATCTGGTAAAGGAGTTATCAGAAAAAGACTTTGAAATAAAAGTTAAGATACAGAGTATCAGCCAAGAAATAGAAGATATAATGAAGAATAGAAATTCTAGAACTGAAAAATATAATAACAATAACAGAAAAAACAGAAAGGACTCAATAGCAAACTAGAGATGACAGAGAAAAGAGTCTGTGAACTTGAAGATAAATCAACAGAAATGAGCCAGTATGAAAGAGAGAAAAAATATTAAAAAAAAATCAAAAGAGCCTCAGGGAACCTGTGGGACAACAACAAAAGTTCTAACTTTCATGTCATCAGAGACCCAGAAGAAAAATAAGCATGGTGCTGAAAAAAATATTTGGAAAAATAATGGATGAAAACTTCCCACATTTGGAAAAAGATAAAAACCTACATATTCAAGAAGCTGAGCA
>NW_012149808.1:69296-70191 GCF_000956105.1 Propithecus coquereli
AGTTCTGGGCTTCTCCAATGTGTAGATTCCCTTCTTACCCCACTAGGACTCTGATTCCACTTATGCCAGGTCATCTTCCCCACATTAAAGCCTTCTTCACCTAATTTGGACTCTGACACTTGTGTAAGGTTGCCCCTAAGCACTGATGCCCCCTTTACCTGCTTAGGGTCTGAAACCTCTTGTCAGGCCACGCCTATATGTGAGTCTCCTCCTCATTCTGCTTGGGCTCTAGCAACCATCTCTCCACGGATGCCTTTCTCACCTACTCAGATGCAGAAACCCTATGCCAGGCTTTTCCCTCCCACCCCATGTTGATACCTTTCTCACCTTGCTTGGGCAGATACTACATGCTGAGCCACCCTGTATGGGCATCCCTTCATCCTGCTCTGGCTCTGATACCCCAAGCCAGACCTCATGTATGGATGCTCACTTCATTTCATGAGGGGTTTGACTTCCCATACGAGGCCACACCTCTGTGTGGAAAGCTTCCTCACCCTACTTAGGCTCTTTCCCCATACCCATTGCAGCCTGTATGGATAACTTGTCATCCTGTTTAGGATCTAACATATCACACTTGGCCACCTCTAAGAGCAAGACTTTGCATCTTCATTCAAATAAAGCAAAAGCAAAAACATTAGGGTGATTCACCCCAGCAGTGGTGTTATGATGAGAATGCCCACTAGTTTGTTTTTGTTTTTTCAGTACAAAAGCATAATATGATATTTACTTACTGTCTGAATTTATCCTCTACCAGATTCCTCTAGGCATTGTATAGTTATACTTTTGGAGTATATGCTCTTATGTTTGGAAAAACTAAAAGAAAAATTTAATCAAACATGTTGTCTACTTTTTACTTTCTGCATATTTGTAGGAGATTTTAGTTATTTTGGAGAAA
>NW_012149808.1:70241-71554 GCF_000956105.1 Propithecus coquereli
TAGCATAATAATTCCAATTGTGTGTACACTTAACAACAGAGTTTCAACATACATAAAGGAAAACTGACAGAACTGAAAGGAGAAATGTAAACATCTACAATTACAGTAGAAGACTTCAATATCCCTCTCTGAAAAATTGATTGAAAAAGTAGATATACAATAAGGATATAGAATGATGCAACAACACTATCAACCAACATAATCAAATTGATATTTATAGAACACTACCCCCAAGAATAGCAGAATCACATTCTTTTCAAACAGCCCTGGCACATATGCCAAGATAGCACATATCAGGCCAAATAACAAATCTTTATAATTTCTTAAAAAAACAGAAATCCAAATACAGTGTGTGTTCTCTGACCACAGTGAAATCAAACTAGAAATCAGTAACAGAAACATTTTAAAATACCATTTACAACAAAGCCAAAAAATAAAATGTGAAGGGATAACTAGTTCTAACAAAACATTTACAAAATCTATATTCTGAAAGCAGTAAGATATTGATAAAAGAACTCAAAGAATATGGCAATAAATGAAGAAACAAATTGTGTATATGGATTGGAAGACTCAATATAGTCAATGCACATTATCCCCAAGTTGATCTACAGCTTTAATGTAATTTCTATCAAAATTCCAACAAGATATTTTATAGACATAGACACCCTTCTCTCTCCTCCTTGTATTTTTCCTATTGTTTCTCCCCATTCTCTTTCAGTATTTCTGTTTTTCTTCCTCAGGATTTCATCTTCTCTATGTGTTATACCCAAATGAGTTCTTCCTTTTTTATATTTTTAGCTTCACCTATACACTATTCTTAAATATAGTCCTGACCTGAACTTTAAGTTTACTAGTCTTATCTCTTGAGACCTTACAAAGGTATCTAAAGCTAATAATGATCAAAACTGAACCCATCATCTATTCTCTGTAGCTTCCCCTCTGCATATAACTCATGTCTCAATTAACTGAACCATTAGTCATCCAAACTCCAAATCTGGTATTTATCTTATATTCTCTCTTTTTCTCTTCACCAGATCAGATTAGTTCCCAAGATTTGGTAATTTTGCTCTATAAATATCAAATTGGTCTCATCATCTCTATTTCTCTTACAAATATTCTAATATGAAGCTCTATTATCCTTTGAACTATTTATTAGAAAAGCCTCCAAACTGATTTACTTTCCTAAGATTTTATAACTTTTTATTTTTAGAGATTTGAATAAATTTGAACCAATCTCTAACTTAAAAAAATTTCAATATAGTACAAATAACTTATTTTGAATCATTTGAATGCAGGTTGTCAACCTGATGCGT
>NW_012149808.1:75570-76604 GCF_000956105.1 Propithecus coquereli
GATCTAGTATGAAAAAAAAGAAGACATGTAGGGAAAAGATACTTTTGAATGGGGGAGATCACTAATCCTGGTCATTTACACAGGATTGCCTATTTACCTAGTGTGCAGTTGGAAGCTATAAAAATAAACACTAGGCATATAAGTCCTTGTTTAGGCCACACTGGGCCATCTAGAAGAATGGTCGAACCTAAGAAATATATATTCAAAAACCTAAATATCAAATTTCTGAGACATATCTTATTTAATCAGAAGGATTTGGTAATACCCAATAAGGTATGTGATACCCTTGAATTGTGAGCACTGAAGTCCATCAGGAACATCCAGAGGTCTTTGGTTATTTGCAGTTATTTATCCAGTGGTTATTTGCAGATTATACATCATTTCTCCAGTTTCGCTGTTCTACTATCAAACCATTTCAAGGAAGAAATGCATTTTGTTTAGAACCCAGCCAGAGCACCAGCTTTCCAGAAATTCAAGAATTGATCTAGTCACCTTTAGTTGTACCCATGTCTACTTTTCCTGCCCTGAGCTTTTATCACTGAAACAGATGCCTCCAACGCAAAAGCAGAGCTTATCCCCTCTCCTCAGACTCCAAGGATGGGGGCCCTCTGTCCTTATACTTATGCAAAAAGCTACTCACTAAAAAAAACTGCCTTTGAGACCTAGAGCATAGGTCAATGACCCTGTGATCATAAGACCTGATAACTGTAGTTTGGATGAACTCTGGGAAGGCAAATAAACAAATAAATACATAAATGTATACAACATATATAAATAAAAATAAATCAATCCACACTGTGCTAGAATGAATCCTTTTTTTTCAAAGATTTAAATTTCATAATCATTATTTATATTAGATAGCCAGAAATGTCAGGCTAATGTTCTCCTATGTCAATCTTCCTTTAGTTCTCAGTTTCTAAGAAGTTGAATCTAAATTAACTCAAGTCTGAATCTGCAGTACAACTCCCAACTGCAATTGGAATTATTGGACCAGATTAGGAGGAAACAACAGGTTAAGTGTATACAGCCAGCAA
>NW_012149808.1:79573-80521 GCF_000956105.1 Propithecus coquereli
GTCCCCCCTCCTACCTTATCTTCCTCTAATTGTCCTTAAATGTTGGCATGACATTTCTCACTCTATACTCTCTTAGTAAACAATTCCATCTACTCCTATGATTTTGATTACCATATGTATCCTGGCACTCCAAATAGTTATTCTATGCCACATGTCACTCATGAGCTTCTTATCCTTATAAACACTGCTTACTAAACATCTCAAAGCAAATATTTCACAACCAATTCAAATTCAGTATGTCCAAAATGGAACTCATCATCCTCCCTCCCAAAAGTTTCAGTGTTCCCCACTGCTGTTAGTGACAATACCATTCATGCTTGAATAATAAATCTGAGAATCTTCCTTGCCTCTTTCTTCTCTCTCATTACTTAATTCAATGATCTACAAATCCAGTCATTTATGCCTTCTAGAAATGTCTTAAAATGTCTTTAATACTTCTCCAATCCACCATTCCCCTGGGAATGAACAACTGACAATAGTTTTCTGACTGAATTCACTGCATTCATTTTTTTACCTCAGAAACTCCAGTATCCAAATTACTGTTCCCTGCTTGCTAATCCTTCCACAATCTTGCCTTGTGATGTGCAGCTTAGGATTTGGCCAAGGGCCTGCAGAGAGTTTTTACCATAGATTTTTGGGGTTCCTTCTTTGTAGCTTCCTCCTCCTTTGGGATCCTGGTCCCAAATACCAGACATCTTAGCATCAACAGATACTGATATCTCCATTGTCCAGCAAAATACACATTCTTTGCTTGGAATTGTTTCTCTGGCCACAGTTTGGGAAGCACTTTTAGGGAGAAAACCAGGGCAAATAGGTGACTCCTACTGAGTTCTTTTCTATATTGCAAAGATCATAGCCCAGCATTAGTTGTTTTCTAATGCCTGAAAATAGTTGCATTATATGTTTTGTCCAGTCTTTATGGTGATTTTAAGTAGGAGACTAATTCTT
>NW_012149808.1:80571-82371 GCF_000956105.1 Propithecus coquereli
CTGCAATTGGAATTATTGGACCAGATTAGGAGGAAACAACAGGTTAAGTGTATACAGCCAGCAATGTCCATTGAAATTTCATAGCTGCCCCAGCAATGCCTGAAGAAACAGATGAAGTATTCTATTTTGGGGTATTTGCTTTTTCTAAGAAGCAGCTCAGTGGTTCACTGAGACCAAGTCAAGACTCTGAACATCTCCCTCTAGAACTTAGCCTCATATCTAGCCATACCTCAGTACTATGCCTCCTATAAGGCATGTGGCCAGGCCCTATAGCCATAGGATATGTCGCCTGGATAGCTTAACAGGCAACTATACCGATTTCCAACCCCAAATCAATTATTCAGACTTTGTAATAGATATACAGTCTTCCAGAATGACAGCACAATTCTGGTAGTGGTAAAAACTTTCTTTGCCTACACTAGACCCATATCTGCTACCACCTTGTTCATCAAGGATATAATCTAGCCCTACAGATTGACAATATAGCAATTATAATTTGTAGGCAATTCTTCAAAGTTCTCCATCCAGATTCACATAGCCTGTACATTGTTCATGCAACAATAGCCAAAGCACATCAAACAGATGTTGACTTTTCTATTTCATATAGCCAGAACAACTAGACCACCTACAACTCCTTTCATTTTCACTACTTCTATATATCACAACACTGCCTTCTGGTTTGTATATGGAAGATCTATAGGATTTCCAAGAAGACTTAAAGAATCTATTCCAGTAAGTTTGAGAAAAATATAACACGAGAAGCAGCAAGGAAGATAATTTAGTTAGAGATTCTATCTGGCTCTCCTTCTGACACATCTTATATATTTGTCTTTGTCAAAAACTCCATGACTACTTCTTGGGCCTATTCAAGGTCAAAGAAAGTGTGAACCTTGTTGTCTTCCACCTCAAATTATTTCTGTATGTGCAAAGCTACCTTATGTCACTTTCTGTAAAACTCCATAGGCCAGGTCTCCTCCTTTCACTTGCACATCCAGAATCTAAAAGACTAAGGATCAGAGTTAAGTGCTGACAAAGCTCCTTTGAGGTTGGTATTATTTAGCTGTATAATTCTCTAATCCTTCTCAAGAGAGCCATCTACCTTCTAAGCATGTCTCCTTATTCGCTGAAGACTTTGGCATCTGAGGTATCATCTTCTTTTTCAGTCAAAATTTTGCCATTGTCTCAGAATTTGGGACCTAGGTGATTACAACATTCATTTTGATAATTAATTCAATACCTTGGTGTATCTGTTACTAGATGTTGTCACCATCGATACTCTTCCCAATATTCCATAACTGTCACTTTTATAGCTATACTCTGAATCTTGTTATCCCCTAAAATTGCTCCACCTCTGGACTCATGAAACCAGACAATTCACTCACTGACTACAACCTCCTATCCTTCCAGGTCACTTACTCTTGCCACACTCACTCATTAATTTCACTGGCACTTCAAATTTATTTTCTCCATATCCATCCAATTGTCTCTTCCCCACCCAGCTTAGGTCCATTGCTTCACATACTCTCTGGCCAAAATCTGAAACTCTGACTGTATTTTCCTTCACATCCACCTGACAAAACCACAGCATTGGAAAAAATGAAGGAACCCTACTGTCTACATGCTCCATTCCTACTTCAGGGCTGCTAGGTACTGCTAGAGAAAAATCATTAAACTAGGAAGAGAATCCCTCTGTGGTTCCCCAGTCAGCTTCCTCTCTCATTTTCCACAATAAGTATTTCAAACCCTCCCAAACCTCAAAATTCCAGCTCGACTGTCTCCTCCTACATTCTCAAGACATGA
>NW_012149808.1:83911-84953 GCF_000956105.1 Propithecus coquereli
TTTACAAAATGTCCAGAAGCAAAATGAATCAAATAAGTTAAAAAAACAGACTTGCTAGAAGAAAATGTGAGATAATTAAAAATAGCAATAATATTATGGTGATTTTAAGTAGGAGACTAATTCTTATAACAGTTTACAAAATTTCCAGAAGCAAAATGAATCAAATAAGTTAAAAAAACAGACTTGCTAGAAGAAAATGTGAGATAATTAAAAATAGCAGTAATATTTTGGGAAGGCTTATCTAAGTATGACACAAACCTCAAAACCCATGACAAAGGCATTGATACATTTTTCTACAATGAAACAAAATTATTCCCCCTTCAAAAATAAATTGCATTGCAAAATCAAAAGTTAAACATCAGACAGGGAAGATATTTGTAAAGTACATTACATAAAAGAGCTAATTTTCTTGATATATAAACAACTCCTACAACTGAAAAAGAAAGGTCTAACAATTTATGAGAAAAAAAGTGAATGTATAGGAATATTCAGGTGCCGGAAAATGAAATCCAAAATTTCTGAAATATACAAAAAGATACCTAAACTCACAGAGATACTTGAAAAAGGAGACTGTAGGAGGACAGGTCCTCAGATGGTCTTGGCCAACTCAGTTCTTTCCCCTCCAACTTGTAGTTCTCAGATAAATTTAGAATGTGCCAAGAATGCAGCATCTTGATATAAGGAGAAACTGGAACACCCCAGCCTATATCCTCATCCCACCTAGAACAGGATATTCTGTAACACTTGAGCTCAGAGATCCAAGTTGTGCCCAGGGTATAAAACCCAGGGCAGAGTGGTTTCAGGATCTCTCAGTTGTGTTGCAATGTGGGGTACATACATATGAGACTCCATCCTCCCTGAGCAGCTTTCCTGAGCCTTAGCGGACTGGCTTGCCATAAATCCTAGGCTTCTTTTTGTTCTTGCTGCCTATCTGAAAGTAATAAATTTGATTTGTTGACCTATTATGCAAGTGTTCTGTCTCCCTGGACTCACGCAAGAGGCAGAGAACCTTTGCAGAGGTGAAAATTAAAAATATACTGAG
>NW_012149808.1:85003-86871 GCF_000956105.1 Propithecus coquereli
GAAACAGATGAAATATTCTATTTTGGGGTATTTGCTTTTTCTAAGAAGCAGCTCAGTGGTTCACTGAGACCAAGTCAAGACTCTGAACATCTCCCTCTAGAACTTAGTCTCATATCTGGCCATACCTCAGTACTATGCCTCCTATAAGGCACGTGGCCAGGCCCTATAGCCATAGGATATGTTGCCTGGATGGCTTAACAGGCAACTATACCGATTTCCAACCCCAAATCAATTATTCAGACTTTGTAATAGATATAGTCTTCCAGAATGACAGCACAATTCTGGTAGTGGTAAAAACTTTCTTTGCCTACACTAGACCCATATCTGCTACCACCTTGTTCATCAAGGATATAATCTAGCCCCACAGATTGACAATATAGCAATTATAATTTGTAGGCAATTCTTCAAAGTTCTCCATCCAGATTCACATAGTCTGTACATTGTTCATGCAACAATAGCCAAAGCACATCAAACAGATGTTGACTTTTCTATTTCATATAGCCAGAACAACTAGACCACCTACAACTCCTTTCATTTTCACTACTTCTATATATCACAACACTGCCTTCTGGTTTGTATATGGAAGATCTATAGGTTTTCCAAGAAGACTTAAAGAATCTATTCCAGTAAGTTTGAGAAAAATATAACATGAGACGCAGCAAGGAAGATAATTTAGTTAGAGATTCTATCTGGCTCTCCTTCTGACACATCTTATACATTTGTCTTTGTCAAAAACTCCATGACTACTTCCTGGGCCTATTCAAGGTCAAAGAAAGTGTGAACCTTGTTGTCTTCCACCTCAAATTATTTCTATATGTGCAAAGCTACCTTATGTCATTTTCTGTAAAACTCCATAGGCCAGGTCTCCTCCTTTCACTTGCATATCCAGAATCTAAAAGACTAAGGATCACAGTTAAGTGCTGAAAAAGCTCCTTTGAGGTTGGTATTATTTAGCTGTATAATTCTCTAATCCTTCTCAAGAGAGCCATCTACCTTCTAAGCATGTCTCCTTATTCGCTGAAGACTTTGGCATCTGAGGTATCATCTTTTTCAGTCAAAATTTTGCCATTGTCTCAGAATTTGGGATCTACTTGATTACAACATTCATTTTGATAATTAATTCAATACCTTGGTGTATCTGTTACTAGATGTTGTCACCATCGATACCCTTCCCAATACTCCATAACTGTCACTTTTATAGCTACACTCTGAATCTTGTTATCCCCTAAAATTGCTCCACCTCTGGACTCATGAAACCAGACAATTCACTCACTGACTACAACCTCCTATCCTTCCAGGTCACTTACTCTTGCCACACTTACTCGTTAATTTCACTGGCACTTCAAATCTATTTTCTCCATATCCATCCAATTGTCTCTTCCCCACCCAGCTTAGGTCCATTGCTTCACATACTCTCTAGCCAAAATCTGAAACTCTGATTGTATTTTCCTTCACATCCACCTGACAAAACCACAGCATTGGAAAAAATGAAGGAACCCTACTGTCTACATGCTCCATTCCTATTTCAGGGCTGCTAGGTACTGCTAGAGAAAAATCATTAAACTAGGAAGAGAATCCCTCTGTGGTTCCCCAGTCAGCTTCCTCTCTCATTTTCCACAATAAGTATTTCAAACCCTCCCAAACCTCAAAATTCCAGCTCGACTGTCTCCTCCTACATTCTCAAGACATGAGCTGTCCTACTTCACTGAGAAAAATAATAGCTTTTAGAGTGGAACTTGGGAAATTTCCTGTTCCTAAATATGGCAAATATAACTACCCCAATTCTCCTTCCTTTCTAACACAACTGAAGAACTGCTCCTCCTTCTTTTTGAGGCTAATTCCTTCTATACCCATCTGTCTTCTGAGGG
>NW_012149808.1:88611-89173 GCF_000956105.1 Propithecus coquereli
TATATAAACAACTCCTACAACTGAAAAAGAAAGGTCTAACAATTTATGAGAAAAAAAGTGAATGTATAGGAATATTCAGGTGCCAGAAAATGAAATCCAAAATTTCTGAAATATAAAAAAAGATACCTAAACTCACAGAGATACTTAAAAAAGGAGACTGTAGGGGGACAGGTCCTCAGATGGTCTTGGCCAACTCAGTTCTTTCCCCTCCAACTTGTAGTTCTCAGATAATTTTAGAATGTGCCAAGAATGCAGCATCTTGATATAAGGAGAAACTGGAACACCCCAGCCTATATTCTCATCCCACCTAGAACAGGATATTCTGTAACACTTGAGCTCAGTGATCCAAGTTGTGCCCAGGGTATAAAACCTAGGGCAGATTGGTTTCAGGATCTCTCAGTTGTGTTGCAATGTGGGGTACATACATATGAGACTCCATCCTCCCTGAGCAGCTTTCCTGAGCCTTGGCGGACTGGCTTGCCATAAATCCTAGGCTTCTTTTTGTTCTTGCTGCCTATCTGAAAGTAATAAATTTGATTTGTTGACCTATTATGCAAGTGTT
>NW_012149808.1:91709-92575 GCF_000956105.1 Propithecus coquereli
ACAATGGAATATTACTCGATCATAAGAAATGACAGTGATCTAGAACCTCTTATACTTTCCTAGATTAAACTTAAGCCCAGTATCCAAAGTGGGGCACCACAGGAGCGGAAGAATGGGCTCCACTTGTACTTGCCATCAAATTGGTACTAACTTATCAACACCAGGGTGATCACATGGCAGTAATACTCTCTGGGGATTAGGAGGATTGGGGGGGTAAACCCCCAACTAAAGGACACGGGGAGCATTGTAGGGGGGAAAGGCATACCTTTAACCCTCGCTTGGGTGAGGCAAAGATATAAAGTGTAACCATAATGTTTGTACCTTAACAATACCCTGAAATAAAAAAAAAAAAAGAGCAAAATGTTTGAAAATACACTGTGTTATCAAGGTAGTTGGAAAATAGGCCCTCTCCCATAATGATGTAAAATACATTTTATAATAGGAAAATGGTGCAACCACAATGAATAGATATTTAGTATTATCTATCAAAATCAAAGTACATATTCTCATGAACCCCTTTAAGCAAGAAGGGAAGAAAAATATTCACTATTAAGAATTTCTCAGCATTTTTTCTTGATATAATTCTCTTTTGCCTCTTCCCAGATAGAACTTGCTCTTTCAATTCTCTTTCTATTTCTCAATGTTTTAATACATTCTATCATTCTCGATTTATAGATGGCTTTTGTTAGCTTATAAAATTCATTAGTAATTAAAGTTGAAAAGAAATTCCCTTTCATTCAATTCTACACATCTACCCCATTTCCTTCTCTTCATTGCCAAATATCTAGAGTGTTCTCAATTGGCCATTTTTCCCCAAACTGCAAGTCATGAGACATTAATAGGTCATGAATCAAATTTGGTGCTTT
>NW_012149808.1:93088-94188 GCF_000956105.1 Propithecus coquereli
TCACAGTCCTGTATAAGATCACTTTGTGAGAGAGCGAATATGGAGACTTAATTTACGGACTAAGTCGTGGAGCACTACACTATTTCAACCTCAGGCGAAGGAGCTAGCAAAGAAGAATGAAGAGAGACTAATGAGGTAAGAGAGAAACCAAAAATACCTGTTGGTAAGGTACTTGGAGGTCAAGTGAATAACGTGAGTCAAGAAGCCCGAAGTAGCTAACTGTATGAGATGCTCCTGTGTGAATAAGAAATTGAGAGAAGAGAATTGATGGTACCATTTGATAAGATGAAGGTATTTGGTGACCATAAGAATAGTGAGTGCAGGGTTATCACATGACTACAGAGATAAGACGAAGCTACTAATTCTTGTGGTTACCCTTTCTTTTTCCACCCTTTGTCTCATAGGCATCTTTGTCTTGAAATTTTTATTAATACAAACCATTTTTCCTTTGATGTGAGTATTGGCAAATCTACCTGTGAAGGATCTAGGTTGGAGCATGTATCAGTCAACTCAGTCCAATTTTTATTTGATTATGTACCCCAAATAGGCAATCATAGTTATCTCTTTTAAGGACAGTTGTCTGAAAATCAATCCATTACAATAGCATTAAATACTGAGTAGAAATAAAAATAAAAGAACCACATGGAGAATTATAATGTGTAGTGGGCTGAATGGTGCCTCCAACAAAAGATATGTCTAGGTCCCAATTTCCAGAACTTATGATTACTTTACATGGCAAAAGAGTGAATATTACCTTATATGGCAAGGACATGATTAAGATGAGGATCCTAAGATGAGGATCTAGTTTATTCTGGATTATTTGGGTGAAAGCTAAATGCAATCACATGTATTTATCCTTATAAGAGAGAGGGAAGGGAGATTCAGCACTAGACACACACAAGTGGAGGAGGCAATGCGACCACAGTGGAAGAAACTGAAGTGATATATCCACAAGCCCAGGAACTAGAGCCACCAGAAGCTGGAAAACATCAAGAAACAGATTCTGAGAGCCTTTTGATTGAGCACGGTCCTGCTAATACGTTGATTTGGGACTTTAGGCCTCCAGAACAGTGAAAGAATAAATTTCTGTTTTCTTAAGC
>NW_012149808.1:95713-97117 GCF_000956105.1 Propithecus coquereli
GAGAAGGAGGTAGCCATATGAAAGTCTGTTGTAAATTTCTAATTAGAGGAAACTTTCAGTATAAAGGCCCTGAAATAGAAATGAATCACAGTCCTGTATAAGATCACTTTGTGAGAGAGCGAATATGGAGACTTAATTTAAGGACTAAGTCCTGGAGCACTACATTATTTCAACCTCAGGCGAAGGACCTAGTAAAGAAGAATGAAGAGAGACTAATGAGGTAAGAGAGAAACCAAAAATACCTGCTGGTAAGGTACTTGGAGGTCAAGTGAAGAACATAAGTCAAGAAGCCCGAAGTAGCTAACTGTATGAGATGCTCCTGTGTGAATAAGAAATTGAAAGAAGAGAATTGATGGTACCATTTGATAAGATGAAGGTATTTGGTGACCATAAGAATAGTGAGTGCAGGGTTATCACATGACTACAGTGATAAGACGAAGCTACTAATTCTTGTGGTTACCCTTTCTTTTTCCACCCTCCTGTCTCATAGGCATCTTTGTCTTGAAATTTTTATTAATACAAACCATTTTTCCTTTGATGTGAGTATTGGCAAGTCTACCTGTGAAGGATCTAGGTTGGAGCATGTATCAGTCAACCCAGTCCAATTTTTATTTGATTATGTACCCCAAATAGGCAATCATAGTTATCTCTTTTAAGGACAGTTGGCTGAAAATCAATCCATTACAATAGCATTAAATACTGAGTAGAAATAAAAATAAAAGAACCACATGGAGAATTATAATGTGTAGTGGGCTGAATGGTGCCCCCAACAAAAGATATGTCTAGGTCCCAATTTCCAGAACTTATGATTACTTTACATGGCAAAAGAGTGAATATTACCTTATATGGCAAGGACATGATTAAGATGAAGATCCTAAGATGAGGATCTAGTTTATTGTGGATTATTTGGGTAAAAGCTAAATGCAATCACATGTATTTATCCTTATAAGAGAGAGGGAAGGGAGATTCAGCACTAGACACACAGAAGTGGAGGAGGCAATGCGACCACAGTGGAAGAAACTGAAGTGATATATCCACAAGCCCGGGAACTAGAGCCACCAGAAGCTGGAAAACATCAAGAAACAGATTCTGAGAGCCTTTCGATTGAGCACAGTCCTGCTAATACCTTGATTTGGGACTTTAGGCCTCCAGAACAGTGAAAGAATAAATTTCTGTTTTCTTAAGCTATCCATTTTTATGGTAATTTGTTAAAGTAGTCATAGGAAATAAATGCAAAATGGAAGAATAAAACAGATTTGGCCTTACAGAAATTATGAGCCAAAGATAACCTTGAAAAATTCAGAACACGAAGATGAAGAATAGAAACCAAAATATATATGAACAAAGAAAGGAAATATGTAGTGCAGAGAAATCTACAAATTGGTATTCCTAAAGAACAGAGAA
>NW_012149808.1:101149-102660 GCF_000956105.1 Propithecus coquereli
AAAATGTTTCCTGAAACAAGGACTATGTATATATTTGTAATTAAAATATTGGAATGATAGATGGTACAAATAATTATAATACTCTTACATGTAGTCTATTTAGAACTACACAATACACTTCCATGTAGTCCGCTCAGAGTATGTATTTTTAATCTCGCACCTTGTTGCACAAAGCAATAAAAGCATCAAAAGTATTATTTACCTAAGAGCTATTTAGTGAGTATTGATTATATGCAAAATATTGTGTTGTCAAGAATAAAATGATAATTCAGCAAAAATTTGGTCCTCAGTTGCTTCTTAGGAAAATAAGATACTACCTATATAGCTAATATATATTAATATTATACATAAAAACTTTAATATATGGTAGTAGTTGGCAAATGTTATAAAAGAGGCACATATGAAGTTTTATGCAAATTATCAGAAAAGTGAGAAAATATCATAAAATACTATTCCTTGGCTAGCTATCTGGAAATAACTAGAAATGTGTTCATTTGTCATCATTTAGAGGCTCGTTAAGTTCATTGTTAAAGACAAGCAAAAACCATACACGAGAAAAATGAACAAAATAATTGTCAAACCAAAATACTACATACATATGTTACAGTATATCTGAAAGTAAACATCTCTGAAAACCAATACTAAGATTTTCTTAGTGTTTTCTTAGTATACATAAATACAATTATACTACATAAACAAATCAGACCTTTAGAATATCCCCTCACTACATTCCTCCCCAAAGATAACTGTGACCAAAAGTTTGGCACTTGTCCCCCAGGCCACATCAGAAGAATGAGGACAAGTAGTTTGAGGAAAAGGAAAGAGAAGTTTATTAATTTGCCGGCAACTGAGGATAGGAGACTCTCATCTTAAAGTACCATCATCCTATCTGTAAGCAGAAATACAGAGCTTTTACAGGGAGTTTTCAGCTTGAGGCTATTGCTGTTTAACTATAGTCGATGGTTCTTACTGACCCCATCTGCAGCAAAGACAATCTCATGACTTCTGCCTGAACAATTCTGTTGAGCCATCTCCCGTGATACAAAGAACAAAGGACACTCCCCTGCCCCTCTGATTACTGGCCTTGGGCAGGGATGCAGGTTTTAATTCCCAAAAAGAGTGGGGGGAGTTTTAAAGAAACAACTTATAAAACATTTTACCCTTTTTCAGGCCATTCCCTCTGTTACATAAAATTACTGTTAAAAAAATTGCCTATGTATACATTTATCTTTGTATATACACACATATCCAAATGTAAGTTTGGTTGTTTTAAATGTGTATTTAGTGATTTTTTTCCTTGCACTATTATAATCATACCATATACAGTATCATTGGCCTGCAATTTGCAGTTTTCACATAGAGAAATGGTTCTATATTAACACAATTAGATCTGCTTAATTTTTACAAACTCTATATAGCATTCCATCGCATGGATAGCTTATAGCAAATGCAACTATTCCACTATTAATAAATAGATTTTTGAATTATTTCCCATTTCCAAACAATACCTC
>NW_012149808.1:102710-103231 GCF_000956105.1 Propithecus coquereli
ATTGCCTATGTTTCAAATATGTCCATCCTTCGGGTGGTGCGCATTGCACTCTTTGTGTATGCAAATACCCGTCCCCTCCTCCCCCCTCCTCCCTGCCCAACATCCAGTAGATGTTATTCTTATACGTGCATTTATGTGTTGATCAGTTAATACCAGTTTGATGGTGAGTACATATTTGAAACTCGGACTTAGGCGGGGAGGGGGGGCAAGGGCAACATACGTAACCTAAACATCTGTACCCCCATAATGTGCTGAAATAAAAAAAAATGCAAAAAAAAAAATTGCCTATGTATACATTTCTCTATCTTTGTATATACACCCATATCCAAATGTAAGTTTGGTTGTTTTAAATGTGTATTTAGTGATTTTTTTCCTTGCACTATTATAATCATACCATATACGGTATCATTGGCCTGCAATTTGCAGTTTTCACGTAGAGAAACGGTTCTATATTAACACAATTAGATCTGCTTAGTTTTTACAAACTCTATACAGCATTCCATCGCATGGATAGCTTATAG
>NW_012149808.1:104750-105052 GCF_000956105.1 Propithecus coquereli
AAAAATGAACAAAATAATTGTCAAACCAAAATACTACATACATATGTTACAGTATATCTGAAAGTAAACATCTCTGAAAACCAATACTAAGATTTCCTTAGTGTTTTCTTAGTATACATAAATACAATTATACTACATAAACAAATCAGACCTTTAGAATATCCCCTCACTACATTCCTCCCCAAAGGTAATGTGACCAAAAGTTCAGCACTTGTCCCCCAGGCCACATCAGAAGAATGAGGACAAGTAGTTTGAGGAAAAGGAAAGAGAAGTTTATTAATTTGCCGGCAACTGAGGATAGG
>NW_012149808.1:106467-109122 GCF_000956105.1 Propithecus coquereli
ATACCTCCCTAGCATATGTCTAAGTATGAGCCTTTTCTCATTAATTTGGCTTAGAATTAGGTAGACTGCTTTAAAAAATAATTTTTAAAGGAAGGTACAATCATGACCCTTATACATGTGTCAACAATTTTATTAAACTCATTATTTAATGAGGGAACTACTAAGATGCTATAGCTTGTTCAAGGAAAATCCAAAGAATTCTCAAGTTTATATGCTGTAAAGTACTAAAATCAATTCACAAATAAAGGCAAAAACTAGGTCTTATCCACAGAATAATAAATTACATTTCATCAGACAATGAGTTTGCATTTCTACGTACAAAATTAGTTACATTATAATCAGTTTCTACAATTTAAAAATTATAAATAGGCAAGCTCAAAGACAATTATAGATAAGATAATTTCTAAAAGGTATGGATAAGACAAACAGGGCACCCAATATTCAGTCTTTTATAACTTTTCCTGACATTTCTCTTAATCTAAAAACATGTATCTTTCTTCAGCTCTGGGAAAGTTGCTTGAATTATTTCTTAATTTTTCTCTCCTTTATTTTGTTTTTTATTTCTACAATATCTATTAGATTTAGGAATTCTACATTTATTTTTCTTTTTTAATTTCCCCTTTGTGCTTTTATACATTCATTTATTTATTCATTCATTCAATATTTGGGGAGTATCTCCACAAATAAGGTAAAGGATATGAGGTTGCAGATAAAGAATTTAACTATTAAAGAAAACATTATTCATACTTGTTAACTCAGTAAGGAAGAAATTAGAAGACTTGCAATAGGGAAGAAAAATGAGGCTAAACTCCAAATACAGCAAAGATAAGTGGAGATTTATAGCCATGGTGCAGAATGAGGGGGTAAATATTAATAGATGAAAAATTAGTAAGAGGAGACATTAAGGGTGGGGATATTCTTGCTAAATTGATCTAACAGGATTCTCGCTGAAGGTAGGCCAGGGTGATTAGGTATGAAGGGTGATGAAGAATTTGATCAGATATTAAGGGTGGGGGATTCTCCTTAAACTGTGCTAGGTGGGATTTTTTTTAAATGGGTGATGCAGACCATACAACAAGGCCCAAGAACAAGGTCTAGTTGAAGAGGGCTCAGAGAATCCTGACTAAAGTTCAGTCAAGACAGTCCTTGTCAATCTCTCTCTTGTATCTCTTGTTTGACAAGTTTTTCATGCAATTCAACATATAAAATAAACCCATTTAGTTTTGACATTTTTCTTTTAACAAGGTGAAGAACAAATCCTTTGAAATTTTCTAGGGTTCCTCTGGGAAATTTTAAGGTCAGTTTGAGATTAAGATTTCATTTTGAATCTTATTTTGGGGGGGAAAGTTGTCAAAAATTTGAACACTTGATTAAATAGGATCCTAGATTGCTGTGAAGCAATACTTAGCTATCTCTTTAACCAAATGACAAGAGATTTCAAAAGTAGCTATAGGAGATAACATGAGTGTAAAAAACCAAAAAAACAAAAACAAAACAAAACAAAAAACACCTTAGCTCCTTTAAAAGTGAGAAGACTTGGTTTTCTTAAATAATCAAGAAAATGATAAAGCACAGGAAATTATTTTCAGACACAGAATATTTGCTTTCTTGGCAGATTACTTAAAAAGTAAAGAAAAACTTTTTATGATATATTATTAAGAGCAAACCAATAACTCAAGAAAATTTTCTCATTTTTACCAGAGAGAAAATCAAAGTCTAGTTTTCTATCAATGCATATTTGATATTAAATAAAGATCATCTAAGGTTTTTTTCCCCCATCCAATCTCTGCCAGCTTTGACCATGTAACATAAAGTTTCTTTTCCATAAACCTTCTCCAGCTTTCTATATTCATATTTCTGTATTGTCCTAAATTTTCTTCTTTCTCATATTTTAACAACCAGTCATTTTACTTTAGGACACAATTATCTTTTCTTTACTTTGAAAAAAAACACAGCCTATGTTCCTTGCATACTTTTCATGCAGTGTTTTTATCTACTAGTACACTTTATTTTGCAAAGAAAACTAGGAAGTAGATAATTGTGAATTATCTGTCATATACCAGTATTCTATTAACATAACAGTTGTGGGAGTGAGGGAAACTTCCCATTTCCCCCAAAAGTTCACTGAAAGATCAGCTCAAAATTAAGGCAGATTAATAAGAGTAAGAGGTTTATTTACTGTGCACATAGAATCACAGAGTGATTACCCAATATCCCAATAAGGTCCAGAAATTTTTATACCCTCCTTTTAGAGGGGTGGAGGAGATGAGGAATGTAGATAATTCTGTTTAGGGGCAATAAATGGTTGCTAGGGAGGATGAATGGATGGAGGAAACAGATGGCCTTATAAATGATTCTCTTTGCAAATTAAATTAACCTGAGAGACAGGTATTATATTTAAAATGGTTTGGGCCACGTCTGGTTGCATTCTTCATCTTCTTTCCTGCAATATATTCGGATAACAGGGAGAGAAGGAAAGTCGATTATTCCTTTTGATGGGTCTGGTTTATGCAGATAAGGGGAAAATCCCTTCTAATGCCTGTTAATGTCAAAAGGCCTTTAATTTAAAACATTCTTTACATCAAGGAGTCATATTTTGGGATGAAATTCCCTGAGTATCTTCACAGTCTAGCAAATTTTATGAATATAACATCT
>NW_012149808.1:110112-113741 GCF_000956105.1 Propithecus coquereli
AAAATACTTGGAATTATGTTTTTGGCAGATGGAACAAGTTAAGGCTATTTGATCAACATGAGGGCTAATGCTTTTTGACAATATTTGTGGAGGAGGCTTTTAAGATTTTCTTTTGTCTTGATAACGTAATCTTACGGAGGCTGTGAACTACATTTTAGGTGAGAGACTGTGTGGATATCACGCAGCTGTCTAGATGTTTCCAAAGCCTATCTGAGTGGATAAAATATACAGTCTGTTTCCATTTTCTTATTTTTCCATTTCAGCTTCAGGTAGTTGCTTTTGGGGATCCCTGATTCCACTGAGAGTCCCCAGTGGGGACAGGGGGCCTAAAGTTCAAGTGACTGTAGGGAGTTGAGGGGCTAGGGTCAGAAGGGAAAAGTCTGGCAGGTGTGAAAGAGGGAAGGAAGGAGATAGGGGTTTGAAGGGGGACACATCAAAGGATTCAAGAGAACTAAAGGGAAGATCAAAGGTGATAAAAGGAGGAAGGGAGGAGCAGAGGTCATGGGAAGGGAGAATATTTAGAGGAGCCAGTTTGAGGAGATCTAAAGTTTCCCAAAGAGGCTACTAAAGTTCCAAATTATCCTTAGTATTTAGGTTGGTGCACAAGTAATTGCAGTTTCAGCATTGTGGAAATTTGCCATTTGATATTGGAATACATTCTTAAATAAATGTGGTTATGTTATACATCATTTTAATGCACATTCCTCGCTTTATGTTCTTTTGTTAATGACTTATTACTTGCTGTTTATTTGATATTTATTTTAGACTATGGAAATGATGTCAGACAAAAAGCAAATTCGAGGGATGTAAAGCAGTGGAGAAAACTCTCAACATCAACAATACTTTTGGCCCAGGGACTGCTAAAGAACGTACAGTGCAGTGGTGGTTCCAGAAGTTTTGCAAAGAAGAGGAGAGCCTTGAAGATGAAGAGTGCAGTGGCTGGCCGTTGGCAGTTGACAACGACCAATTGACAGCAATCATCGAAGCTGATCCTCTTACTACTGCATGAGAAGTTGCCAGTTATTTGGCATTTGAAGCAAATTGGAAAGGTGAAAAAGCTCAATAGTGGGTGCCTCATGAGCTGACCGAAAATCAAAAAAATTGTCATTTTGAAATGTCGTCTTCTCTTATTGTATGCAACAACAACGAACCATTTCTTGATCGGATTGTGATATGCAAGGAAAAGCGGATTTTATATGACAACCAGCGATGACCAGCTCAGTGGTTGGACCAAGAAGAAGCTCCAAAGCACTTCCCAAAGCCAAACTTGCATCAAAAAGAGGTCATGGTCACTGTTGGGTGGTCTGCTGCTGGTCTGATCCACTACAGCTTTCTGAATCCCAGCAAAATCATTACATCATGTTCAGCAAATCAGTGAGATGCACCCAAAACTGCAATGCCTGCAGCTGGTATTTGTCAACAGAAAGGACCCAATTCTTCTCCATGACAACGACTGACCACACGTCGCACAACCAACACTTCAAAAGTTAAACGAATTGGCCTATGAGGTTTTGCCTCATTCGCCATATTCACTTGACCTCTCGCCAACTGATTAGTCCACAACTTTTTGCAGAGAAAAAACTTCCACAACCAGCAGGATGCAGAAAATGCTTTCCAAGAGTTCCTCAAATCCCAAAGCACAGATTTTTATGCTACAGGAATAAACAAACTTATTTCTCTTTGGCAAAAATGTGTTGATTGTAATGGTTCATGTTTTGATTAATAAAGATGAGTTTGAGCCTAGTTACAATGATTTAATATTCAGGATCTGAAACCACAGTTACTTTTGGACCAATCTATAAAAATCATGCTGACAAGAAAGGAAGCAGAGTTGGTGGATCATACAGTCCCCGGGGATTCAAAAGGGGTGGTGTAGTTGACAGAGAAGTTGCTATGGGAGAAGCAGGATCAAATACAGAGAACAAAGAGAACTCATAAGAAGCCACAAAATTTTCCAGTCTAGGACTCAGGGAGTGAATCTTCCCTTAAAACACAGCGCTGGGAAAGACTTCCAGTTCAGGATTCAGGAGTGAATCCCCACTTGAAAGAAAGAACTGGGAAAAAATTCCCAGCCCAGAATGTGCCTTTCTGACAAAGAAGCCTAGAACTCTAATCCAGCTTTAGAAAGTATATTCAGAATCTTAAGAATCCAAATCTGTCCTCACTGTGCTTCAACGGACTGTTATCCGGAGCACTGGCTCAGGAGTGCGACTCACCAATGGATCCCCGATCAATCAGTCAGGAATGAAGACAAAGGCTTCAAAGGTGCACACGTGGGGTCCTGGGTGAGAGGTCCGGGGGTCCAGTGATGAATCTGATCCTATCCGAGTCACAGCAGCACCATAACTGTTAAAGAAAAAATTATTCATGCCATTTGTTAACACAATAAGGACTTTATTAAAGACTATTGTGATAGGTGGCAAGACTATCACAATAAGGGACAGAAAATGAGCTCAACTCCATATACATAAAGGACAAGCGGGGATTTATAAAAATGGAACAGTGGATGGAAAATTACTAAGAGGAGACATCAAGGGTAGGGGAGTTCTTGCTAAACTGACCTAAAAGGATTTTTGCTGAAGGCAGGGGAGGGTGATCAGATATCAAGCCCAGTGGAGTCTTTCTAAACAGGGCTGGGTGTGACTCTTGATAAAACTGGGCAATGTAGCTTTAGGAAAGGGCCTACGGTCAAGACCTAGTTGAGAAGAGGGCTCAAAGGAGTTTGGTCAATGAATTTTTGTCAAAATATACATATTATTGATTTTGAGAAAATTTAAGTAATGAATTATATGCACGTGACTGAAGGGGATAAAGGAAAAACATTATTAAGAGACTAGAGAATATTATTATTTGTGTATTATCTAACATATTGATAGGTTTGATTTGGTATTTTATTTCAAAGTGTACATATAGTCATAAATAAAATTCATCTACATTTTTCTATTTTTCTCCTTGTTATGTATATCAGATTTAGAGATTCTAAGTTTCTAGAATGAACTGAGGAGTTTCCAATCTTTCACTTTTTTAAACACAGAAAAATTTTAGTATCATTGGAAGTATCTGTTATTTGAAGATTATTAGAATTAACTCCATTGTTATCTGGGATTGAAGGCTATTTAAAAGATAGATCTTCAACATCCTTGCTACTGACTTCTATAGCATTGCTTTGTTAGAGTTTCCTAACTCTTTCTGGATTACTTTGTAATTTATATTTTGCTAGAAAAATAATTTATTTCAACTAGATATCTAATTTTATTAATGTGTTTGGACATAATATTGTCTTACAATTGTAATCTCATTTGCATAGGTGGTTATAATTCTTTTTCTCACTCCTAAAATAATTTGTTTTCTCTTTATTCACCTAGGTTTATCAGGAGTGTCTATTTTTTCCCAGTTCTCTCAAACAAGAATATTGGTTTTTTAAAAAATTTTTCATTAATTTTACCTACCACTGTTATTCTCTCATGCTTTCTTTTTATTTTCCTTATTTTTACTTCATTTATTTTCAGTCAGTTTATGTAAGGAGACATTCAAAACTGATTGTCTTTTCCTTTATTTTACTTATATGTCATGTGTTTCGGTATTAAATGTCCACATTTTGGGGATATTTTGGTTTTTGTTCTTGATCC
>NW_012149808.1:113791-114068 GCF_000956105.1 Propithecus coquereli
ATTCGTATTTGCCAAAGATTTACCTAAGTCAAGTGAAGTTGAAAAGCATTTGGGATAAATTCTATATTTCTGAAAGTTTTAGGAATATTTAATTCATGTAAGTGCTTGTTTAGCTGTAAGCCAATTTTAATAGAACTCTTTTAAGAGGTTTTATAAATTAATTTGGTAATACCAACCCAAGGTAAGAAAATATCACATGTACATAACATACATACATATACTCATGTAGAGAGAAATGCAAACAGATATCTTAGAGCTTCCATTTTGAAATTTTAGC
>NW_012149808.1:118221-118593 GCF_000956105.1 Propithecus coquereli
GTTCAAAAAGGGAAGACTAGAGAGAATGAGGAAGAGGCAACATTCTATGAAATAATGCTGAAGAATTTCAGGCTTAACAATAGACATGAATATACAAATTCAAAAATAACAGTTCTGAACAAAATAAATAAAAATAAATGCATACTTAGAACAAGGATGGTAAAACTACAGAAAAGCAAAGAGAAAATATTTAAAGTACCTGGAGAAGAAAGACAAATCATCTTTCAAATATCAACAACAAGACCAGTGGATCTCAAACTTAGTACACTTCAGAATTGTCAGGAGGACTTGTTAAAATACAGATTACTGTGTTCCAAACCCAGGATTTTGGATTCAGTAGGTCGAGGGTAGAGCCTGAGAATTTTCATTTTT
>NW_012149808.1:119021-119694 GCF_000956105.1 Propithecus coquereli
TGCTAAGAATAAATGTAGGCCAACAAACTGGATAACCTAGATGAAATGGACACATTCCCAGAAACACACAACCTACCAAGACTTAATCATAAAGAAACAGAAAATCTAAATAGACCTATAACTAACAAGGGGAGTGAACCAGTAATAAAAATCTCCCAATAAAGAAAAGCCAGAACCAAATGTCTTCACTGGTGAATTCTACCAAACATTTATAGAATTAATACCAATCCTCAAACTCTTCTCAAAAAATGAAGAGGTGGGGAATACTTACTAACTCATTCTATGAGGCCAGGATCATCCTGATACCAAAGCCAGAAAAAGATACTACAAGAAAAGAAAACCACAGACTAATATCCTTAATGAATATTTACATAAAAATCTTTAACAAAATACAAAAAAATGAATTCAATAGCACAAAGGATTATATACTCCACGACCTAGTGAGATTTATTCCTGGGATGCAAGGATGGTTCCACATATGAAAATCAATCAACCTGATAAACCATATTAACAGAATGAAGAAAAAAATCCACATGGTCATTTCAATTGATCAGAAAAAGTATTTGAAAAAATTCTATAACCTGTCATGATAAAAACACTCAACAAACTAGGAAGAGAAGGGAACTACTCTAACATAACAAAAGCCATAAATTGAAAACTCACAGCTAACACC
>NW_012149808.1:123262-123913 GCF_000956105.1 Propithecus coquereli
TGAGATACTCCCTTAGGAGCCAAATTTGGAGTGGGCCTCAAAAAACTGAATAACCAAATACGAAATATTTTAAAAAGTCCAAACTAGTGTAAAACATCTGTGACGGAAAAAATGCAAAATGTTAAATAAAAACAGGATCTTGCATTATACTGAGAGTGCCCCACTTGTGTCTCCCTAATCCAGAGCCAAGGATCCTACCTTTAAGATTTTGACATTTCCTTCATCGACATTGATATTTTTGCACTGATTTCTAATTTTTTAAAAACTGTTGCATTAAAATATTTTCTTGATATTTTAATTAGCACCCCCTCTAAATCTGCACCTCCGGCGAGTGCCTCCACTCACCTCAGTCTCGGCCCCGTGCAATACCATGGTAATAGCTACGTGTTAGAGTGACAGCGGTTTTTATTTCTCAGTGTATAAACTTTACGTGTATTTTTAAATCTAAACTGAGTCCGGTTCTCCGTGTTTCCTGAGCCTCTGAGCCGCGGCCCAGACTTCCCGAGGCCGAGGCGAGCGCTGGGACAAGGGTGGTGAGAGGTCGGGAAAACCGCCTTTGGGGCCTCACCATGAAGCGCAAGTTAGACGCTTGGGGGAGTACGTTGCTCCGAAGCTCATTGTGGAGGTCCACGTACTCGTTGATAAAGTCTA
>NW_012149808.1:137168-139004 GCF_000956105.1 Propithecus coquereli
TTTTCAGATTGCCTTCTTTCATTTAGTATTATGTATTTAAGTTTCCTCCATGTCTTTTCATGACTTTATAGCTCATTTATAGCTCATAATATTCCATTTTCTGGATGTACCAGCATTTATTTATTATTTTATCTACTAAAAGACATATTGGTTGCTTCCAAGATTTGGCCGATAAACATGTGTGCAGGATTTTGTGTAGACATAAGTTTTCAACTCCTTTGGGTAAATACCAAGGAGCACAATTGCTGGATCATATGGCAAATGCTAGGGTGTAAATATTTGTCCCCTCCAAAACTCATGTTGAAATTTAATCCCCATTGTGGAAATATTGAAAGGTAGGGCTTTTAAGAGGTGATTGGGTAGTGAGACCTCTGCCCTCATGAATGGATTAGTCCATCAGCAGATTAATGCACTAATGGATTAATGGGTATTACAGAAGTGAGGCTGGTGGCTCTATAAGAAATGGAAGAGAGACCCAACTATCATGCTAAGCCCGCTCACCATGTGATACTCTGAACCACCTTGGGACTTTGCGGAGTCCCCAACAGCAAGAAGGCCCTCACCAGATGTGTCCCCTCAGCCATGAACTTGTCAGCCTCTATTACTGTAATAAATAAATTCCTTTTCTTTATAAATTACCCAGTTTCAAGTATTCTGTTGTAGCAGCACAAAATACACTAAGAACTGTCACTACTTGAAAGTTCCTGTAGCAGTGCTAATAATATAACATTCTTTGACAAATACTTCTTCAAAATCAGCAAATATAATTCTGCAAACATAAATATATATTTGTATATGGTCTGTAGAATTTCACTTAATCTGACTTTAGGAAATTTATATGCTCTTAGATGAATAAGGAGTCTGAAGAAGTAAAGGTATAATTATATTAAAAATCAGAGGATGCTTTAATTATTAATGAAAAAGTTTAATTAAAAATCCATGAAGGCAACACAATGATAGATAATACACTAGATAGAAATGTATACTCTATATACATGTGAACTTACCTGTAGTCTATTTTACACCACAAGTTAGAGAAATGAATTTTAGCAATGTAATAGTTAAATAAATAGCAAAAGCTTACGTTACAAAAAAGATAAACTCTGTATATACATAATGTCAAATAGCAGTGTAACAGGTAATTTTATATGTCAATGCGGCTAGACTATGGTGACCAGTTGTTTAGTCAAAAGAACCTAGAAGTTGCTGTAAAGGTATTTTTGAAATATGTTTAAAATTTACAATCAGGCAACTTTATTTATTTATTTATTTATTTATTTATTATTCCAGGGTTTTGTGAGGGTACAAACATTGTAGTTACACTTTATGTCTTTGCCTCACCCAAAGGCATGCAGGACACGGGGAGCACTAAACGGAGGGAAGGACAATCAGGCAACTTTAAGCAAAGCAGATTACCCTCCTCAACGTAGGTAGGCCTCACTCAATCAGTTTAAAGCCTTAAGAACAAAGACTGAGTTTTCCTAAAGAAGGAATTCTGCTTCCATACTGCACATAGAAATTTTGCCTGCGTTTCCAGCATTTCGATTGAAGAGTGCAATATCAACTCTTACTTGAATCTCCATCTTGCCAGCTTGCCCTACAAATTTCCACTTATTAGCCCACACAGTACTGTGATTTTTTCACTAAAAATCTCCCTCTACCCTCCCCTCCCTATTTCCTATTGTGTATGTTTCTCTGGAGAACCTTGACTAATATCAGTGATTCGAAATATAAAACAACTTGGATTCTTTATAAAAATAGCATCAGTCACCTAGCTATATGGAAATTTTTAGATATTTGGCAATATATACAAAACAATTTTCAGTCTTATTAAAA
>NW_012149808.1:139054-144222 GCF_000956105.1 Propithecus coquereli
TTGGGGCCTCACCATGAAGCGCAAGTTAGACGCTTGGGGGAGTACGTTGCTCCGAAGCTCATTGTGGAGGTCCACGTACTCGTTGATAAAGTCTACGTCCTCTTCGTGTGGCAAAAAATTCGCGTTCAAACCGGAACTCAGCAGCAGGAGCCAAAGCTCACAGAGCCACAGCTTCAAAACGCCCCCTAGCGCCAGGGGGAGCGATTGGGCGAAAGGCCTTGGGGCCTCCATTGTCCACCGGCCACGGACGGGCCAGTGCGCACGCGTGGGCCCGCCCCGATGACCCGCCAATCTACGGGGCGGTGCAGGGGAGCCTTGTCCCCGCCTCCCCGCCTCCCCGGAGACAGAAACGGGAGACAGGAGGGAGGAGGAAGAGGGGATGGAAGGGCGAGAGAAAGTTAATGTCGCCGGGTGGAGAAAGCTCTGTGTAAAAATAAAATAAAATAAATGTATGCCGAATTACCTAAAGAGAGCCTTGAGTTAAATGAATACGAGCTTTTCGTTAATGTAGCTAAATATTATCCAGAGTTGATTTCCGACACTGAACGATGCGTCATTGTTTATTAATGAACCAATCGTGTGCACAGTCAATGCAAATTGCTGAGTAATTAAAAGACCTGAGGAACTTTCTAATTATAGAAGGGGAAATGATTATTCTACGATATTGATGTAAATTCAATTAAAAATGTTTTTCATCATTACTTCAGTTAGGAATTTGGTGCAGGGCATGCCGTTTATTTTACTCATGGACGGAGAATATTCTTAAGGCAGACTTCTTCCTTGAGATTTTTCTGTCAGTTTTTAAATGAACTTTTGTGGGAAACCACAAAATAAATGGAAGAGTAGAGGGAGAGTAGGGATCATTGAACTCTGATGAGGTGGAAATATTTGTTTCTTCTCTAAGCACAATATAGACAGCCTGGAATATCAATACTCTTGTTCTTCACTTACTGTTCACAATAGGAAAGAATTCATTTTCTTATTTTCATTTCTTTCTTTTGGACAAAATTGGCTAGTGTTCTAGCAGATTTTGACTTTTTTACTCCAAACATTTTGCTCACAAACAAAACAAACGAACAACCAAAAAAAAGACTTGCTTTCAAGACTTTAAATTCTAGTCATGAAATAAAAGCAATACATGTTTTTGGGTATACATCTGCATATTACTTATTGTGTTTAATAGCATTAAGCAGATATAAAAAAAATCATTGACATTGGGATGGAATTTTGCCACAAAGAAAACGTTGTAACTGGTTGTCCAAAAATATCGAAAAAGGAAAAATGCTTTTAAAAATTATCTTTGTTGCACAAAATTGAAAAAGCAGTAGACCTACATAAGGTGGTTTCATTCATGTTTTTATTCTTTTAATACATATTAGCAGGCAGAGTATTCAGTGATTGAGAAAGATCAGTAGATGAGACAGATCCTGCTTTCAAGCAGTTTACAGTTTAATGAATTAGACTGGGCAAATTTTATACCATTTGATAAACATTAGGTCATTAAATATGAAATGTCCAATTTGGAATTAAAAGTTTATTATATCTCAAACAAGAAGCAGTATAATTAATCAAAGTTTGTGCCTAAACTATGGACACAGTTTTGCCATCTTAACAGTAGCTTGTTTATGCCAGCAGCGAAGAAGCCTGGAGAGCAAGTGGAGATGGAATCTGAAAGGCATTTTTCACAGCTTGTTGAGAATTGAGTATTTTTCCTTGCAAAAAGTGGTCAAAGCCTGGATGAAGTGGTAGTCAGTTGGTGTAAGGTCTGGTAAATATGGTGGATGACAGAGAGTTTCCAAGTCCAGCTTCTGTAGTTTGAACAGTTGTTTGTGCTACATGTGGTTGAGCATTGTCTTACACGAGGATTGGCCTGTCTCTACTGACCAATCTCAGCTGCTTAATCACAACCATCCTCATCATTTTGTCCAGCTGGTTGTGGTAGATATCTGCTGTAATTGACTGACCAGGTTTCATGAAGCTGTAGTGGATAATACCAACACCGGACCACCAAACAGACACCATTAGTTTTTGTTTTTTTTTTGAGACAGAGTATTACTGTGTTGCCCAGGCTAGAGTGCCGTGGCGTCATCCCAGCTCACAGCAACCTCAAACTCCTGGGCTCAAGCGATCCTCTTGCCTCAGCCTCCCGAGTAGCTGGGACTACAGGCATGCGCCGCCATGCCGGCTAATATTTTCTATATATTTTTAGTTGTCCAATTAATTTCTTTCTGTTTTTAGTAGAGACAGGGTCTCACTCTTGCTCAGGCTGGTTTCGAACTCCTGAGCTCAAACAATCCGCCCACCTCGGCCTCCCAGAGTGCTAGGATTGCAGGCGTGCGCTACCGCGCCTGGCCAAAGGTTTTTTTGATGAATATTCAGTTTTGGATTGGGTTTCGGCACTTCATCTTTATCCAACTGTTGGGGAATTTCCATGCCAGTTCTGCTTAAAACCGCAAAGCAGCTAAGGAGACCAAGTAGGTAGAATATGCACCAGCTAGCTGAAACCACAAAACAGTTAAGCAGAGTTATAAGCCTGTCATGACTGTACTGTTTGTTATAAGCCTATCATAACTGTACTGTATGTAACAACTGCTATTAATTGGCTAACTTTTAATCCTTTTACTAATTGGTTAACTTTTATGCTTGTGTGTGTTATTGGATAAGACTAACCCCCCCCAAAAAGCATAAAACCTGACAAAAACCAGGAAGAGGTGCTCAGAATTTGGAGACTTGTCTCCTCTGGGCCCGCTGGCGTTAAGAGATTAAACAGTGACTCTCCAACTCTCTGCGTGCCGCTGGGTTTATTCCCCTGGGACCGGTCACTATAACACTTGCAGTAACACAATCATTGTGGCGAACACTTGCAATTATCAAAAAGAACCCATTTTTCCTCACACGTAACAGTACGGTGTTGAAATGGTTTGCCTTTATGTTGTGACAGCAAAGAAAGGCAAGCTTGGAGACAATTTCTCTTCTGACATTCATTTACTTCATGTGGAACCCATCGATCCAGTTTCTTTACCTTGCTGATTGGTTTCAAATGGTCCAATATCGTTGAAGTAGTAATGTTAAACCCTGCTGCTAATTCACTTGTAGGTTGAGATGGATTTGCTAATACTACACCTTTCAGCTCATCATTATCCACCTTGGTCTCAGGTCACTTGCATGGCTCATTTCCAAGATAAAAATCACCAGAACGGAACTTCTCAAACCATCGATGTACTACTGTGTGTTCATTAGCCACATCCTTCCCAAACACTTTGTTGATATTTCAAGCTGTCTGCGCTGCATTGGTTCCACAATGGACTCATATTAAAAAATAATACAAGTTTTTTACTTATTCATGGTTTCACAAAAATTGCTCTAAAAAAATCTGAAAGATTATCATAAGCCAAAGTGTGCATTTGAAAGAATGAAGATGTACCTTCACAATAAAAAATAAAACAAGAAGTGTCAAAGTGAAATGTCAGAGATATCAATTGTCAAACTTAGTACTTAAGGAAATTGGACATTTCATACTTAATAACCTAAGTACAAAGCCAAAATGCTGTTGCATTATGTAAGGGAGGATTAGTACTCCTATGGAGGACCAGAGAAGCCTTTCTGGAGAATGCATAATCAAGAAGGTGAAGCAGACAGGTATAGGATAGCATTCTTAACAAAGGGGAAAGCACGTTAATATGCCCCTGGAGAGGAAGATCATAAAGGTTAAAACTATTTTCATATGGCTAGAGCCCATTGTAAGGGTGAAGGTGGTAAGTGCTGAACGAGGCAATTCTTTTATGTTGGTACTATTGTTGGACTATGAAAATTGCTAAAGAAAAAGGATAAATACAGTAAAACAATCTTAGATTTGGAAGAAATTTTAGACACTTTCACTAGCCCCCTATATTAGACATACTGTCTGACACATCATTGACAGGTGATCAGCATATCCTTTGCTTAAATAATTCCACTAACAGGGAAGTTACCTAATCCTGGAGAAGCGCATTCCATTAGTAGGCATTTCAATCATTAATTCAATAAATATTTCTTTAGTACCTCTTATGTGTCAAGATCCAATGCTAGGTTCTAGAGCTACAGATTCAGAACAAGTTAGACATAGCATCTATCCACAAGAAACTTTTAGTTAATGGTGATACAGATGAATCATCAATCACAATATGAAGCAGTGAGTGCTATTTTTGTAACCCCACCAGACCAATTTGGTTCAACTTTTATGTAACAAAGTTCTAAGTTATTTTTCAGTTGCCATAGACCCTCAAGTTGAAGGTCACATAATCTGAGCATGCCCACGTTAACCATGTGTGTAGCACGAGGTGGAACCTAAGTGCTCAGACTGGACTGAGGAATGGGACTGAATTAAGAAGTGAACACTGCATGGCAAGATCCAGAAACCAATCAGATGGAGCCCTGGAGTCACTGTGGCAGGATCCAGTCAGAGCTCACTTCTTGGCATCACCCTATTGCAAGATCCTATCAGATCATACCTCATTACACTCTGACTATAAAATCAGCCCACCCCCCACCCCACTCCCCACCCCCGTGTTCAGGAACACAGCACTTTGAGAATTATCCAGGTGTGGTCTTTACTTGTGCCAAGTAATAAATTCTCCTTGCTATAACTGACTCGGCTGTGTCTATTGGCCTCATTCCAGCCAAACAAATGAACTCCTCTATCTGGGAAGTAACATTTTAATTTATTTCACAAATCATGTGTCAGTCACTGTTTGATATCTCCTTGAACAGACAGAAAAACTGAGAAAAAGAGAAGTTGAATAATTTGTCGAAAGTCACCCAACCAGTGAGTGGTAGAGCAAGTTTTTGTTTTTGTTTGTTTAGCCATTTTCCTTTTTACAAAATACACTTTACTTTTTACAGCAGTTTTAAGTTCAGAACAAAATTGAGAGGAAGGTACAGAGATTTCTCATGTACCTCCTGCCCATACACATACATAGACTCCCGCATTATCAAAATCCCACACCAGAGTAGTACATTTGTTACAATTAATAAATGTATGTTGATATATCATTACCACCCAGAGTTCATAGTGTTCATTCTTGGTGTTGTACATTCTATGGGTTTGGACAAATGTATAATGATGTGTATCCACCATTTTAGTATCATACAGAGTAGTTTCACTGTCCTAAAAGCCCTCTGTGCTCAAA
>NW_012149808.1:148465-151778 GCF_000956105.1 Propithecus coquereli
AGCAAAGAAAAATGTAATAATATGAGTAGCATTCTATTAAAGAATATGCCACAATTTATTTATCCATTCATCTGTTGATGGACATTTGAGTTGTTCAAGTTTTTGGCTACTAGAAATAAAGTTACTCTGAACATTTTGAACATTCATGTATAAATTCTCAAATGGACACAGATCTAACTGTGTGAAAATTCCAGGTCCTTCACATTGTCTTTGGCACTTAGAATGGCCAGTCTCTAGCCATTCTAATAGTTGTGTAGTGGTATATATTGTGGCTTTAATTTGTATTTCTCTAACGACTAACGATGTTGAGCATTTTTTTCATGTGCTTATTTGCCACTCATATATTTGCCTTGTTAATCTTTCGGCCGTTATTAAAACTGAGGTTTAAATTTTCTTAATATCAAGTTGCGAGAGTTCTTCCTATGTTCTCAGTATAAGTCCTTTATTTGATATATGTTTTGCAGACTTTCTTCCAGTATGTGGCTTGTCTTTTTATTCTCATTACAAGAGTCTTTGAATAGAAGTTATTTTTAATTTTAATGCTATATAATTTATCAATTTGTTCTTTTTACGAATCATGGTTTTGGTGTGGTAGTTAAAAAGTCTTTGGCTATCTAAAGGTCACAAAGGTTTTTGTTAATGTTTTCGTAAAGTTTTATAGTTTTAGATTTCATACTTTGGTCTATGATCCATTTTGAATTAGTTTTTGTATGTTGTATAGATTGAAGTTATTTTTCTGCATATGATTAACTAATTATTACAGCACTATTTGTTGAAAAATCTTTTTCTACTACTTTGACTTTGTGCATTGTGAAAAAATCAGTAGAATATGTGTGGTCAACCATATGTGGGTTTATTTCTGGACTCTGTATTCTGTTCCACTCATCTATTTGTCTAACTTTACACCAATACCACAATGTTGTGATTACTCAATAGTTTTAATAATTCTTGAAAACAATAGTATTAGCCCTTCAAATTTGTTCTTTGTCAAGTTGTTTTGACTATTCTAAGTCCTTTAAATTTTTATATGAATTTTCCGGTCAGCTTGTCAATTTCTATAATAAGATCCTGCTGGGGATTTTACTGGGATTGTATTGAAGCCATAGAACAATTCAGGAAAAAATGACATCTTAAAAATATTGATCCTTCTAACTCAGGAACAATGTATATCTCTCTAATTATGTATATTATGTAATTATGTATATGTGTAATCTATATATATGTCATCTCTCTAACAATGTATATCTCTCTAATTATCTCTAATGTCCGTTAATTTCTTTCATGACTACTATGTCGTTTTCAGTCTACAGGTCTTTTTCCTCTTCTGCCAGATATATCCCTAGATAATTTATATTTTTTGATGCTATTATAAATGGGATTGTTATTTTGCTTCAATTTCTGTTTGTCAATTGCTAGCATATGGACATGTAATTGATTTTTGTATATTGATTTTGTATCCTGAACAATTGCTACCTTTATTAGTTTAAGGAGAGTTTTGGCAGAGTTAATTGGATTTACATAGACCTAGAGACGAGAAGTCGGCAAAGTATGGCCCCTAGACCAAATATGGCCTGGGGTCTGTTTTTGTGCAGTTTGTAAGCTAAGATTTATTTTTTTTTAATATTTTTTAGAAGGTTAGTAAAAACAAAACAAAAAGAAAGATGAATAAGTAACAGAGACTATATATGGCATGAATATTTACTATATGGTACTTTATAGAAAAATATTTTTACTATTAGGTATAATGTTAGCTATAAATTTTTTCATAAGTGCCCTTTATTAGATTTATGACATTTCCTTCTGGTTTTTAGTGTCCTGGGAGCTTTTATCTGGAATGAATGTTTGGCTTTTTTGGAAACTATTGAGATAATCATATGATCCCTTATTTTCAGGTTGATTAATATTGTGAGCTACCTTGATTTATTTTAAAATGTTGAATCGTCCCTGCTAATTCTAATATCTGTGTCAGTTCTGCATCAGTTTCAAGTGATTGATTCTCCTCCTAATTATAAGTCTTATTTTCCTGCTTCTTTGCATGCCTGGTAATATTTGATTAGATGTCACACATTGTAAGTAGTAGATGCTGGATATTATTTTTTTCTGTAAATCAGCTTGGGTTTATTTTTTTTTCTTTTTGGATGCAGTTAAGTTACGTGGGAACATTTTAATACTTTCAGATTTCAATTTATGAATTGTTAGGTGGATCTGAAGCAGTCTTTTTCTACTCTTTGTGTGAGTGCCAGAAATTGTTTCCTCCAATTCTTTCAGATGGCTCTTACCTTGGCCTCGGGTAGTTTACATACACACACGTGGTAGGTAATAAGTATTTGGGAATATTCAGGCAATATCCTTTGCAGATCTCTTAGGTTCTTTGAATGTAGTTCTCTCTGGTACTCTCTTCCATGAACTCCAGCTGTATAGGTTGTCCTGAATTCTTAGCTCAATTTCTTCAACTCAGAGAGTCTATCAACTCCTGCTTTAGTTTTCTGTCCATATGCCATGGTCTGAAAACTCTCTCAACGTAGTAAGCTGGGGCAATTATAGGGCTAACTTTGGTTTTTTGCTGTTTCTCAGAGATCACAGCCCTTTGTGGTATAATAGCCAGTGTCTTAAAAACTGTCGCTTTATGTATTTTGTCTGTTTTCTTTTTTTGGTTGTTGTTTCAGTTGGTAGAGTATATTGGTCCCTATTACCAAGCCAGGAGTGATATGACAATATCCTGTTACGCTTTTGAAAGGTCCATAAGCAATCTGTTATGTACATGATTTGTTTGAACTCAAAAACCTGGCTTATTCAAAGCAACATGTTGCTCTACTGCACCATAAGCCTTAATCCTCTATTAATTATTTTTCTCTTTCGCTTTCAAATTCAGTGACTAGTCTCCTCAACAGAAATGATGGCAATAAATAAGTGCCAGAAGTTCTGCAATTTATCTTGTATTTATAAAAACAGTATTCTGCCTCAGGCTTTAAGGTTATGAATTTGTCATTTTTATTTTTGCTTCTGAGAAGCATTAGGAGAAAACACAGAGAGATATATACACATTTCTATCTCTCCATAGTAATCTTGGCATATCTCAGTGCCTTTTTGCCAATCCTGTAAAGTTATTCTTTGTCACTGTTTTTATCTTTTGTACATTTTATTTTTAAATTTTTGTTTGTTGAAGAGTTGGGTTATTAATTGTCTTTATATTCTTTCTTGTACAGATCCATTGGGATTAGAGTTCCAGAATTTCATTTTTGGAGTCTCCCTTTAGGCTTAAGCTATATTTCCATTTATATATGCAATTATCAGTGAGACAATTAAAATTTTT
>NW_012149808.1:151828-152659 GCF_000956105.1 Propithecus coquereli
TCTATATATATGTAATATATAATCTATATATGTAATTATGTACATCTCTCTAACAATGTATATCTCTCTAATTATCTCTAATGTCCGTTAATTTCTTTCATGACTACTATGTCGTTTTCAGTCTACAGGTCTTTTTCCTCTTCTGCCAGATATATCCCTAGATAATTTATATTTTTTGATGCTATTATAAATGGGATTGTTATTTTGCTTCAATTTCTGTTTGTCAATTGCTAGCATATGGACATGTAATTGATTTTTGTATATTGATTTTGTATCCTGAACAATTGCTACCTTTATTAGTTTAAGGAGAGTTTTGGCAGAGTTAATTGGATTTACATAGACCTAGAGACGAGAAGTCGGCAAAGTATGGCCCCTAGACCAAATATGGCCTGGGGTCTGTTTTTGTGCAGTTTGTAAGCTAAGATTTATTTTTTTTTAATATTTTTTAGAAGGTTAGTAAAAACAAAACAAAAAGAAAGATGAATAAGTAACAGAGACTATATATGGCATGAATATTTACTATATGGTACTTTATAGAAAAATATTTTTACTATTAGGTATAATGTTAGCTATAAATTTTTTCATAAGTGCCCTTTATTAGATTTATGACATTTCCTTCTGGTTTTTAGTGTCCTGGGAGCTTTTATCTGGAATGAATGTTTGGCTTTTTTGGAAACTATTGAGATAATCATATGATCCCTTATTTTCAGGTTGATTAATATTGTGAGCTACCTTGATTTATTTTAAAATGTTGAATAGTCCCTGCTAATTCTAATATCTGTGTCAGTTCTGCATCAGTTTCAAGTGATTGATTCTCCTCCTAATTATAAG
>NW_012149808.1:152709-154687 GCF_000956105.1 Propithecus coquereli
TTAAATTTAGACACCAAATAAGAGTTTAGAAAATTTAATAGACAGTTAAACTGATGATGAATTATATTTAGCTATAAACTATTCCTTTATTGCCGTATTTGAAACTTTCTTTGATATATAAAGGACAATTGAAAGATTCTCACAAGAATAAAAGCTATGCAGAATTAATTAAAGGCTATCCGCTCAGGCACTTTCCCAATCAGAAGTGGATTTTCTGTCAATAAAACAAATGGTTAAGAGCACAATTTAGTTTCAAGGGTAGGAAATAATAAAATCAATACTAAAATATCTAGATAGGTACTATTAGGTCTAATAATTTTTCAAATCCATAAATAGAAAAAAGTTTAATACTATAAAAAGAAAAGCATTCATTTGCTTTTCTGAATTTTGGAATAAGATAATTCACTTAGGAAAATTAGCTTGACTTTCTAACTTAAGAAAATGAAAGCATTCTACCCAATCCTACGTTACTTAAAAACCTTTATAATGCTCCCTACCAATAATGTCATGTCAACAAATATTTTTAGAACACTTCTTGTGTGGAAGGCTCAAAAATAAACAAAACGATAAAGTAGTTAACTTTATTTCTGGCACTCCATCATGCTCAATTTAAGTCCCAGAACAAGCGTAATTTCTTCATGTTGAGTTTCATGTACCAAGAACCCTTCGCAAACAATTTCATTCATTTCTGAAATAGTCTTTGCTCCAAATATTGCTCCATATCTTTCCACATCAAAAGTTTTCTCCCCAGTTTGCTGTTCTAATAGGCTCTTGCACTTTAATAATTCATTTATTTGAGTTTTTACTACATATTTAGCATAATTCTAGGCTTTAGATATAATGGCTATCAGGCAAAAATAAAGTCCCTTTCATTGCAGGAAAGTGAGAGGGGAATTTTTATCATCAATTTTAGAACCGAATAAATAAAATGAATAAAATGATAATTTCGGAAAGTAATAAAATGCTATGAAAAATATACACTGAGTTAAATGATAGAAAATAATGAGGAACTTAATTATAATAATATCTAAAATGTCTTGAGAACTTACTTTGTTTGGGGCTCAAATAACTGTAATAATTCATCATAGTTAATCCTTTTAATCAATCACCTCTGAGTTAAGCCATCTGACTCTAAGGCCTGCATAGTTACCATTAGGCTATATCTCTTGTTTCTCAAAAAAATAAGTCACCTAAGCTAAAACTCAGTTTTTTATAAAGACTGACCAGCAAAAAAGAGAAAACACAATCCAGATTCATAGGATGAAAATGGAACACAGTTGCACCTCATTCCTTTCTGTTCTATGGCTTAAGAGAAAAAATAATCAGTGAAGAAAGGAAGGATTGTCTGAGTTTAAATATGATGATTATGACAAAGGATTTATAAAATCAGCAGCAATAAAATCTTGCCCATAAATTATGTACTTGAGAAGCCAAATTTAAAAATACAATGAATTTGTGAAAACTTTTCTCTCCCAATAGAATGTTATGATTATTTTTTTCCTTTTTGCTTATGGCAGAGCTTCTTTACACATTTCTCTTCCTTTGAGCACAGAGAGCAAGGTTCTCCTCTCCTATAAGGGCGAGTACTTACATAATTTCCTCTGTAAAAAAGAGAGACATCGATTAGCCAAATGACTATTAATTTCTTTAATTTAGTGCATGCATTTATGCAAGTTGTTCTGATCATTCACTAAGTCATGAATGTTGAAAAGGAAAAATAACTTTGTTCCAATTTTATGCTCATTTCTTTTGTAAAAAGAAACTATTAAAACTGTTATTTACAGGATGTCCCTAAATCACATGGCAGTTATATTCTTGAATATTTTATAGAATACAAAGTAGATGGGAATCTATGTTAATTATGGCTGTTAGAGCCATAAAGTTTTTTGTCATAGATACTATGATTATTTCTTCATTTTGTAAAATTTAGATTGCAAATGAAAACATGTGCTTTATGATTTAACTTAAAAGTACAATG
>NW_012149808.1:158180-158897 GCF_000956105.1 Propithecus coquereli
AATAATACTATAAATAAAAACAATAACTTTGTTTTTCTCCAAAAAATCCTATACATAATTTATGATTACATTTTTAATTTTCTGGTATTAACTATATTCTCAGCTGTGTCAAGTCACAAGAGACAGGTAGGAATTAAGAACATATTGAGTTGATTAAAAAATACATGCCATAAGGATGGTGAATATTTTTATCTAGTTGCAAAGAATAGCAAAGTTATTCAAAAAGGTGAAGACTCCTACGGAAAACCAGCCATAGGAGAGAGATACAGAGGTGAAGAACATTAGTAGTCCTTTGTGATAATGACAGAATAAAATGGAAAATACTGATTTACTCTATCTAAAAAATAACCCAAGGAAATTTGGTACAGAACAGATTTTTGACAACAGAAATAAATTTTCTGAACTCGTTTATTTTATGACTCTATTAGCAAAATGTATTAACCTAAACTTTGTATTAGTCACTTTTTCCCATGCCCTTGCTATAGACAAAATCAATAATTTTGCAAGATATATTTTAATGGCTCTTTGGTTGTCTGAGAGGCAGCAAAGTGCAATAAAAAGCACAGTGAACTGAGATGTAAGAGATGAGCTTTGCTTTCAGCCATTTGTGTAGCTTTGGAGAGTGACATATCAATTCTGAGCTAGTTTTTCACTTAATAAAATGAGATTAAGCTAGATCATTAACAGATCCCTTTCCTTTTGAATGTTTTAAAAAAT
>NW_012149808.1:159049-161018 GCF_000956105.1 Propithecus coquereli
TTTTATCTCATTTTGTTTTGAACATTAAGCAAGACATAATTGTTGAATTAATAAGAAGAATGAACCTATTACTAATTATTAAACTTATGTGTAAATTAGCCAATGAAGAGTAAGCTCCCATTTCTCTTGTATCAACGCCAAAGGAGAAGGGGCATTTGGGAGCAGGTTCTTTTTTCCTACAATAAAAGAGAAGACAAAGGATATATGAACATAAAGGCTGTGACTCAGGCTTGATGCCATATTAGGTGTATTGCATTTTGCTTGTTATCAGGACACTTGACATTTGATTCATTCTCTCAATTTTCACAGCAATAGCCAAACCATATTTTTTACCAACATCTTTCCTGATATACTAGAGGATGTCCAGACTTACAGCATCCTGTTGTTGAATAAAGAATGAGGAGAGGGGAAAATGGAAGCTGCCATTCTTTGTTCACTGCACCTCTGATAAAAATGACTTGCTTTCAGACACTGCATATTAATTCAATATATACAAATGAGTAAGGTTGGAGAAGAAAGTGAGCTCTTTCTATTGTTTTAACAGTCCTTTTTAGGAGCTCAGTACCACGTCTAGGATTAAAGCTTAGCTAAAAATTGAATTCCGCTTCTCACCAAAAAGGAGTAGCAGGGACACATTTATGCTTCTACCTTGAAACAATCAAAATAATTGGGAAAATTATAGGAAATAATGATTCTCATGCCACTGAACATTAGGCAACAAAAGATAATGCCCCTGCGAGTTGGGGAAAAAAGATGTGTACTGTGTAATTGTCCCAGCTTATTGCCTTGAAAGAGTTTCCAGATTATGGCTCAGGGAGGGGAAAACCAGGAGAAATTTGATAGACTCACATGGTTGAGAAAGGCTGAACTGAGATTCTGGGGAGACCAAGGAAGCAGAAGTTAGAGGGCAGTGACGCCCTTCCGAGTGTAACAGCATTCGAAATGCAAACCAACACGTTCACATATTCCTTCAGAGCAAAGCTCTGTAAAACTCCTAAGACAAATCCTGTCCCCAAACACGTGTGATACTAATTCATGGAGCAACAAAACCTGTGTGAATTACATAAAATACCTTAATGGTGAAAACCAAGCTACTTCCAAACACCGCCCCTTCCGCATCCGCCCTCCTAGTGTCCCCTGGCCAAGAAACTAAGTACTGATCAAGGAACAGATTTAAGTTTTCTTTTCTTATCCATTCCCACCATACCCTGGAGACAGCTCAGTCAAAGGGTGATTTTTTTTTTTTTTTAAACTGCATGTATAAAGTCCAGATAGAATTAGTACAATAAGTCCATGAAATATACCGCCCAGACACTTTGGGATGAACCAAAGATATAAAAACCAGCCCAGGTTCTTTCTCACCATATATTTCATGTCTCCTGCAGAGGGGCTAACTTTGCTACGCCATTCGCTGTGAGTCGTGACGCTCTCATCTATAAATTTGTGGTCTCTGATGGATGGGACTATGGAAGATTTACTGGCTTACCAGACACAGACCTAAGATCCATAAGCAACTAAATTTGTTCTTCAGAGCCATGGGAGGACGCCCAGGATTCTCCGACTGCGTAGACCATTAACGGCTCCGACAACCCGATTTCCTCGGCCTCTCGGTCCACGCTCTCACTTGGCTCCAACCTCCTGCACGGGCTCGAGCCCAGCACTGGGACGCTCAGAGTGCTGGGCCCCCTTGGGCAGTGCTGTCATGGGGGCGGGACACGCGGTAGGATGCGCCTGCTACAAAGCCCTGGGCTACTGGGGAAAGCCTTGAGTCTCCCCGTGGTGCAGGAGATGGAACCATCCAAACTGCTTTCCACACATCCAATCCAGAGTCACCACACAGTGCCCCTGGATTGTAATCCAGATTGCAACACGAAGGCAGCACAATGTTAGGTAAAGAACGAGTATGGGATCCTGACTATGGGCCAGGCCTGTGCAAAGAATTACACATCAGTTTCATAGACTCAGCTTC
>NW_012149808.1:162108-165480 GCF_000956105.1 Propithecus coquereli
TGGTCCACAAGGCATTACATAATCTAACCATGCCTAACTCTCTGGCTCCTTTCCTGCATTCTCTCCTAGCACAAATACATGCTTAAATTTTTATCCCTCTCAAAACATCAATCTGGGGGCTGGGCATACGATAGATGCTTCACGAAATATAGTAAATAGAATTCAGCTATACGAAGAATTACACAACAACCGTCGTGGATCCGGGCCGGGCTTTGGCCTTCTCCCCGCACATGAAAAGCACAGGTGAGTGAGTCCGCTCCAGCTCCCCGCCGGGGTTTAGGGGCCCCGCGGAGCCGGTCCCCCCGGTGCCTCTGGCTGCAGCCGCAAAAACTGCACCCCTTTGGATTTCCCAACAAGTAAGTCTGCGAGCACGGCGGGGTCTCAGGCGGGGTGCAGGCCACGCCCAGGAACTGGGGACGGAGATTGGGGGGCGGTAGGTGGCATGAAAGGAGCAAGGGACCGGGTCTGACAACCTTTTTTCCTCTGGAAATAAGAGAGGGCAATTAGAGGCCCAGTGTTGAGGCGGCTGTTGCCAGGCAACCTGCAGACGCGGGCCTGGACTATCCAGAGCCCTCTCTGGGAACTGTTCCTTCCAGTCTGTCCTGTCTGAAGTTTTCTGAAGAGGGTTCTCGGTGGAAACGCCCTAGTTTATACCTTCTGCAGCCCTCCTACTCTGGACGTGTTCATTGCAGAGCTTGTTAAGTCAAGTCTGTTCCGCGGTCCATTGTGTCCTTCGCCTGTCCGGAAATCCCAGATAGGAGGGAGTGGGGAGTTCCTTTGGGTACACTGCTGGTTCTTTGAAGTATAATTTAATTTGGGGGGACTGATGGGAGAGCAAGGAGATTTACTCTGCTTTGTTTAAAATTAGAAATGACCTCAGATTCAATTCAGAGACCTGGGTCTCTGATCACCCTGGATTCATAAATAGACTTGGTCCCTGCTCTCATGGACCTTAAATACTAAATTGTATTTACAAATCTCTTTCCTTTTCTCTTGTTTATGAGCTGGATTAGATAGATTTATTCTTTGCTTTCCGTTATATTCTGTCTTGGTATAAGCAACATTAATAGCCATTAATATCACTCACCAAGAAAGAAATGATGATTATTGGAATTGGAAATAATCATCCTTAAAAAATGAGGGAAGTGGGAAGTGAGCTCAATTCTTTTGGTAGCACTAAGATACCAGCCAACAACGTTTATTGCATGCTAGCAAAAACATCTCATGACTTGCAGCAGGTGGGGTGGGGACGGATGCCATTCAGAAATGTTCTTCCCTCCCCCTGCCACCGCACCCCCACCCCGGGCCCCAACATATCCTAACTGGATATTCAGTCCTTTAGGACAAGGACAACCCTTGACATATGTCCAGAGATTGGTTCACAGCCATTTGTTGGGAATGCTGATTCTTGCGCCACCAAGTTTAGGTTTTTCGTATTCTTTAGCCTCTGCAGCCAATTACTTCTTCTATTACCTGTTCCAGCGAGGGTCTAGTATACTGGAAAGAAGTATGAAAACTGTGTATAGACTCAGGCTCTGCAATAACTGGCAAACAATTTGGCAAAGTAAAATTCACTTTTCTGGGTTTCAGCTTTCGCAGTTTTAAAATCAAAAGGTTTGGCTGTTTTATCTCTGAAGTGCTGTCCAACTATTAATAAAATTCTCTAAGTAGTGTGTCAGTGGCTTGACTGCTCTAATTCTATAAATCCTGGAGTGTTCCATATATCATGGCCATTGTCTTTTGAATATTCTTACTATATCTGAATGAACTATTAATATTTTTGTACTATGTAGTTCTGAATTAACTTATATCTGAATTGACTGAATTAATTTCTTTAATAAATATTTATGAAGTTCCTACTCTTTTCTAGATTTTCTAAGTCCTGAGATATAGGGTGAGCAAAACCATTAATCCTTGCCTTTATAAGGTTATAGTCTAGTATTCAAGACAAATAACTATCATTCAATGCTTTAAACACCTTATCTAATTGTTTGAAAACAGAATTTATATGTTGGCTTTATGATTATGTCATTAGGTACAGAGAAATGACATTGATCTAAGAATATGTTAAAGTGTATACATGTATTTGGCTATGCACTAATTTGTTGAATAAATACATATTTATTAAGTATTTATGCTATATTAAGGGTAGGAGTTACCAACCTTCCTGGTCATGACAGTTTATTAGGGAAATGAAAAGCTAATTACAGTGAAGAGTGATGACTGTCATGACCGGGGAAGTACAAGGACTAGGAGGACCTGGACACTTGAGGGTTTAAATTTTGCTGTTTTTATTAATATTATTTGCAAATGAATTATAGTGACCGAAAATGACCTACAGTGATTTGAAATGGCTATAATAGTTGCTAAGGTATAAATAACTGAGAGACTGATGTGCGGGGAAAATCACTGTGCTGACTGCTCAGCATCCCTATCTCAACTTGGATTTGTTGGCTAGTAATCATCACGGCAAAGGGAATAACTCTTGGGATTAAACAGCCAACCAACCCAGCCTCCAAACAACAACAACAACAAAAACCCCAACGAACCAACAAGAACAAAAAACCCATACCAAACCAACAGCAACTTGAAAAAAAAGTTGCTTCCTTGTGAAAAATAGCTCTGAAAAGAAAGCTATTTACAGTGCTATATTATTATAGTATTCTCAAATCTGATGATTTGTGATATTTTCAGAATAAGTCTATTGTTGGTTGATAAGTCTTCTTGATTTTACTCTTAGAGTAGAATTCCAGGTTGAAGGCAAGGGTTTTTTATAGGAGGAATGGTCTGGGGATGGGGTGAAGGAAACCCTGTACATAAGTTAGTAAGGAACTGGGTTATCTTTTAGGTAAAAAGGTTTCACTGATGGTGAAATAAAAGTACATTTTAATAATAATGATGGCTACCGTTTATTGAATGTTACATTATTCCAGCAGGATGCGAAAAGTGCTAACATTAAATTCATTTTACACATTAGAAACATTGGCTCAGAGAGATGAAGTTCTTACTCATGCTTAAATTATGGGAAAGTGGCAAAAATCAGGATTATAACATAAATCTAACTTCAAGCCGGCACTATGACATGCTATCTTTAAAAAAATAATTTAATATATATATATGACAAATGATAAGAAAACAAATTTAATAGCAACTAATAGACATTGGTCCCCGTTAAGAAATGAGAGGGAAAGATCAGGATTAAAGCGATAACAACAAAAACAGTAAAACAAATTATTTTCTGAAGACGATATACAAATAACATTTAATTAGTTTGCAGAGAATATAAAAAGGAAATCTCTGATGTGGTAGAGCTTACACTGTTTGCTTCCTGGCATAGTCCTTGATAAGTCACAGAAAAAAAAAATCCCATAT
>NW_012149808.1:165530-195710 GCF_000956105.1 Propithecus coquereli
ATAAGGATGAAGTATAAAATAAAATATACAAAATTTTGGCGACAGATGTAGTCATCTGATCTTTATTTCGTAAATATTTGCAAGCTTACTATTTTCAACATTCTCTCGCAAGTATTTTTACGAATCACCACATAATATTAATTGGAGGATTCACTCTGTTTTATTCTTTGTATTAGATGAAGAATACTGTTTGCTAAAAATATTTTCATCAGCCCACTCTGGCAAAACCAGAACTGATAAAGGTTTAGAAAAGGAGTAAAGAAAATAAATGTATATCTCAGTGTGGTAGAGAAGAGGGACATGCGTTAATTTCCTATTGCTGCTGAAAGATTATCATAAACTTAGTAGTTTAAAACAACATAAATTTATTACAGTTCTGGAAGTCAGAATGGGTCTTAAGGGGCTAAAACTAAGCTGTCAGCAGGGGTGGTTCCTTCTGGAGGCTCCACGAGATATTCTATTCCTTGTCACTTCTGCCTTCTGGAAGTTTCTCATGGCCTCTTTCTCCATCTTCAGAACCAGCTGCATAGCATCTTCGGTGCTCTCTGACCAGTGCTTCCATCCTTACATCTCTGTCTCACTCTGATCTTCCTGCCTGCCTACTAAGGACCGTGCTGTTTACTTAGAGTCCACTAGATAATATGGGATAATTTTTCCATCTCAAAATTCTTAATCACACCTGAAAAGTACTTTTTGCTATGTAAGGTAACATATTAACAGGGTCCAGGGATTAAGATGTGGACCCCTTTGGGGACACATTATTCAGACTGCCATAGGACATGATCTAACTATCCTAGAAATAGTTGATTTGAGTGAAAGAAATATTTAATAAAAGTGATAAACCACATGATTTCTTTCCATGTAGTATTATTATGTAATTTGTATGGATTATTTAAAATTAGGGTAAGAATTATTATTTTATATTAACTTTCCATTTTTCAAAGTATACCGCATGATAGCTACACGAACGTGAATGGATTTAGAGGTTAAAGGAGTTGCTGCTGCTTCTAGGAGCCAAATTCTGCCATTCTCTGGAAGAAAGAAGTCATTACAAGTATGTAAGCTATATAATTTTCCTCTTTCAGGATGATTCAGTAAATAATTTTCTGATGCTTTCTTTAAGTTTTTACGATGACTTATACTCACAAATATTCAGGGTAAACATTTCTTAGATTTAGAGAATGGAACTACCAAAATTGAAGATAATAATTACATGAAAATTTGCCACTGCTTGAGTTAGTTTTATTTTTTAAAAATAAGCTTATTGTCTTATTAGTGTTATATGAAAAATTATCTATTTATGTACATAAAATATAAAAGAAAAATAGTCAAATAAGAAAATATATCAATATTTCCAACACTAAGAAACACCCTATGAACATTTTAGTGGATTTACATAATTGCTACCCCAATGTAAACTGCATATATAATTTTGTATCCTGCTTTTTTATATAACATGAGGAATAGCATTTTTATTTATTTATTTTTTTGATTTTATAACTTTATTCAAAGTGTGATGGTGGTTTTATAACTTTATTTGCTATATCTGACAATCAGCGGTTAGTTCTCATCTACGTCGACTGTAGATATTTGAAAGTGGTAACAGGTACACAGGTAACCAAAGTATAGATCTTGTTTGGTGAGTCTTCATACTCATTACGTTTTCTGGACAACCGCACATGGATCTGGTATGGGACGTTCCCTATTCCTTTGGCCCAGACAGTTTTGTTGAGCCTGGTATCAATGCGCACATGTGGAGTTCCTATCTCCTTCATGGCAAATTTTCGGATCTCTTTGAGTGCCCGAGGGGCATGCTTCTTGAAGCCCACTCCATGGATGCGCTCGTGAATGTTGACGGTGTATTCTTGGGTCACCACCTCGTTGATGGCAGAACGGCCCTTAATCTCACCATCCTTCTTTGCGGGAGCCATTCTGCTGGTTCCAAGTTAGAAAGCAGCAGTTTTACATTATTAAAAACTTTAAAAATACTTTTAATGGTTATATTATATAATGTACAATATAGTTGATATTCAGAGGAGGCTTGAGAGACCGTGAACCAAACTTTCTTTAAAGTATACTTTATGTTTATTTTAAAATTTTATTTATATATATTTTTTAGAGACAGAGTCTGGCTCTGTCACTCAGGCTGGAGTGCAGTGGTGCAATTGTAGCTCACTGTAATCTCAAGCACCTGGGCTCAAGTGATCCTCCCGCTTTGGGCTCCCAAATTGCTGGGATTACAGATGTGAATCACTGTACCTGGCCATTACGTTTATTTAAAATGGAATCTCAGTAACTGGATTCTTTTGAATTTATTTATTTTTTACTTATCAATGTGCTTAGCACAATGCTATATGTTAAAGACCTAGCAATAAATGAGATGAAAAGACTTTGCTCAAGGAGCCTCTAGTTTCGTAGGCAAAATTTATAATTCCAACAGCGTTAAATTCTACTACAGAAATATATACAAAATATAAACAAAATATATGGAGGTTCAAAGAAGAGGCAATGGTTGAATGTGGGGTTAGAGAAAGTTTCAGTGAGAAATGATATCTGTATTCATTGGAAGAATGTACAGAATTCTGATAGGCAAAAAGGTGCAGAAGGCAGCCAGGGTAGTAATGATTATATGTTTAAAAATATGGAAGTATGAAATAGAGATCACTTAAATTTCTATTTTTATATTTAAACCAAAATTAAATTATTTTGGAGAACCAATATTACATTTTGTGGTAGCTAGGTAGGAAGAGAATCTGGGCTTCTAGTATTAGGACTTTCTTCTTGTCAACCTTCATAATATTACTGTTGTATATGTCATTGATTAATTAAGTGTAAGCCTGAGCTTACTTTGTCCATGTATCAATCACAGAATTGGGTAAATATCAAATTTAATTTGGAAATATATAAAAGTGATATATATCTCCTTGCTATTATTATTCTAAATACTGAATACCTATTGCTTATTAGTGATCACTGTAAATGTTTGATTAATTTATAGCACTTAATTCTTATAGCAGACCTTTGAGGTGGGTACTATTATTCACATTTTTAGATACGAAACAACTGAGGTTCTACTTGCCAGGATTTTGAACTCCAGTTCTGACTTCAAGACCTGTGCTCTTTAGTTTGTGTTGAACCAATTTCCTTAGTTGAATTAGTTAATGCTTTTAGGTTCTTATGATCTATTGTGGTATGAGTTAAATCTGAATTCCTTGATAATTTGAGTAAAAGAAGCTGTTGTTGTTAGTCAAAATATCAAGCACAGTATTACAACCTTTCTGCCCGATTGTTTGGTTGTATTATCGAGGTTTCAGTTTTTTCCTGGTTGATTGTTAGGAAAAGCTTAAGGTTTAAGTTCTTAAAAGAATGATTGCTATAGTTACCTTTTTCTGCTCAAATAATTATCTCTCTATTAGGAAGGTCCAACTGGTGGTAGAGTTAGGTATGCTTATTTTAGAACTTGTTCCTTAAGGAAAAAATAATCCCAGATATCCAGATTATTGTCTCTTAGAGTTTATCTGCAAAGTGTCAGTATAGTCAATACCAAATTATTAGATGCTATTTCTGAAATGAAATGGTGTAAAAAGAGCCAGAAATAAAACATAAACTCTTTTTAAAAAAATGATACTTAATGCTAAAAATAGCATCATTACAAACACTAACAATGGATAAATACATGTAGGAGATAAGACCACAAAAAGTTGTTCAGCCCCTCTGATAATCAAGGAAATGCAAGTTAACATAATGATATATCTTTACACCTGTATTAAATTAGGGAAAAAGGTAATATTAAAAGTGCTCACTCAGAGCTGGCGATGATGCATTGTAAATTGGTGCATGATTTGAAACATGATTGGTAGTGTGTTTTGAGCTATATAATTTTTTCAATTATTTGATCCAGATAATCTCGGTCCTGATATTTCTAAGAAAATAATCCAAAATGTAGAAAAAAAAGTTAAATAAAGGTATTTTGAAGTACTTTTTTTAAAATAGTGAAAAAAATTGAAAAATATGTAGCAATTGAGAAGTATTAGATAAATTATTGCACCACCTCTAGATGAAGTATTATGTAGACATAAAAATGATTTTAAGCGATAATGTAGAAATAATGTATACTAGATGAAAAAGACAGTATGCAAAAATATCCAACTTTTTCCATAAAGGACCAGGTAGGAAATATTTTTGGCTTCATGTTCATGGATTGTGTACTCTCCGTTGCAGCTTTTCAACTTTGCTATTGTAATGTGAATACAGCCATAGACCGTTGGCAAATAAATGAGCATGGCTGTGTTCCAGTAAAACTTTGTTTTACAAAAACAGGACTGTGAGCCATTGTTTCCTGATCGCTGGCTTAGGGATGTATAAACTATAAATTATCTTTATTCTGAATTGTCGAGCATAATCCTTTTGGAACTAGACAAGAAAGGTAACTGCCATTCTAATGCTATTATGTTTGGGACTTTAGAACAGTGGCTCCCAACCTTTTTGGCACCAGGGACTGGTTTCATGGAAGACAATTTTTCCATGGACTGGGTTGGGTGTGCGGGAGCTCTGTGGCCCTGGGGTTGGGGACCGCAACTTTAAGAAGACTATATGTGTTTACTAAAACATTTTCTGAGGAATAATAATTATGATTATGACTCTATTTAGCTTTCTAAAGTTTTTTTCTATTTTTATTCTTAAAGTTAGATGATGTCATGATGTTTCACAAATAAAGAAAATCTTTGATGTGCGATGAAAATTTTTTGCTCTTTTAGGCTGTGTCATATCTATATTTTTCTATTTAAATGATTATTTTTTAATTTTACCACTTCTCCATTTTATTTATTAGAAAAGTATTTAAAACTATGACACATTAAAGTTAATACAGAGTTAAGTTTGTATTCTCTTATGGTTAGGGTCAATTAGAGTGATAAAACTCAGTCTTGAATGGAATTTCTATACTTCCTATCAATATCACAAAAAAAATCACATGACATTTCAGAAATTAGGTTTATGTGCTGATGGATGAATTATTTTCTGTTTTTATTAACTTGAGCTTTTCCTGAGACTCACACATATTATTTATTCCATAGTGGCTAAGACTGCTGTGATTTTCATGTCTTCGAACAGCTTTTCAGCAGTAAGATTGAACATTTACAAGCACACAAACATGTATATATAAATTTGTCACTTCCTAGCTTAAATCTTGCAGTGTCTTCCCATTACCTTTAGGACAAAGTCCAAGTGCCTTAATTTGTATTAGAATGTAGCAGCTTGGCTTTGGCTCTACCTCTTCACACTCTGGATTTTACCCCCTTCCAAATGCTAACTCTTGCCTGTGGGCCTGTGCAGCACAAGTCCTTTCCTGGCTGAAGCAGTTTTCTCCCTTCTCTTTTAGAACTTCCTTTAAAAGATGTATTTTTTTTTTTCTGAAAAGCTTCCTAAATTCCCTCGAGTGGGCTGGGCACACATGCTATGAAGTTGCTCTGTCATAGACTTATTTTTGCCATTATTGTTTATTTGAGTGAATGCCTTCCCCAGCAGACACAATGCTATGTGGGCTGGAATTATCTGTCTTGCTTGCCATTTTATCTGTGTCTCACGGACAGGAAGAAGGGGCTTAATAAGTATTTCTTATGTGGATTTTACTGAGAAAATTATAGCTTTATTGCATTTGCTCATTGCTTATCTCTTAAAGTATAACGAGTATATTTATACTGATTCTATTTTTTTTTTCATTACAGCAAAAATGGACTTCCGAATCATGGGCAAATCAGAATTCCTGCCCACCAGTGTAAGTCACATTTCAAAACATTTGAACAATTTAATGGGCTTGTATTTATGACACATTGATTAGTTAAAAAAGAAAACAAAATTATACATGTAGCTATGATGGTGAGCCATAGAAAAATCTATATGCATATGGGTGGTCTGAAAATAACTATGCCAAAAGTAAAATAGCTCTTGTGATAAGTAATATTTCTTTTGTTTTTTATGTTCTTTAATTTTATTTTTATATTTTCCTGAAAAAGTTAAAATATTTTTTCATTTAGAAAATTCAGCTAAATGCATTTATTAAAGAAATATATTAAATGTTTTCCATTTTATAATTGGTTTAGCCAAATGAATTTAAAGATAAATTGGCCTGTGCTTTAATTTAGAGGAATATGGCAATTTTACAAATCTTATTAAAATTATTTTATTTTTGGACCAGAATACATTAATTTATGTTTTATATTTTATATTATTTTTGCCTTTTAAAATTTGAATGATATGATTTTTATATTCTGTCAAGTATTTTAGACTACAGGGATTCTTGGAAAATAAAAATTAAAAAGTCAATAATTTACTAGGCTGAACCACATAACATTGACATTTGTAGAGATTAAAAATGAACAAACATCAACAACTTCCTGTGGTTCTATGTAATAGAAACCTGTATGCTCATCTAGACATGAAGAAGAGAGTTGGGTGCAAGTGCTAGATATAAGATATTGAGTATGTAACAATGATTGTGCCAGTTGTGTGCTGCGAAATGTTTAACAACTGGTTTTCTCAAAGTGTATTATATGTTTATTATAAATTTTACTTGTTCATTATAAATAAATTTAAGTATATATTAAGTTTATTATAACTTTTACTGATAAAAAGGATGTGTAGCAATCTACAAATACTGATAAAATATATAAACTCATTAACATAGATCTCAGATAGCCAACGGATTCTCATAGAATGCTCTCTTGGTTTTTTCTTGAACTCTGTATCGCTAGCTAACCTATGGTTGCAATTAATGAACCAGTGTAGTTCCAACGTGAATGGTGGTTGTTATTTTCATTTACTGTAAAGTGATGTGAATGATTTCTTTGCTGAATCAAATAATAGTTTTGAATACCAAAGCAGTATTTCCTCAGTTTATTTTGATGCTATTCACTGTGTGATAGCTATAGACATGGCACACTTTTAAGTTTAATCTGCATTATTAACATTTTCTCCATCACTTTTTTAAGTCTCAGAAATCAACAAAATTATAAATCAAGACCGATTTACAACATTTGCCAATTTCAGTATAAATAATCCCACCCTGTTTAATTTCAAGCTATCTGTATATTAAGAACATCATTGAGCATAAAGTTGGAAAGGATGCACACTAATATATTACCAAACAGATATGATAGACATAAATAACCTTAATCATTAGGAAATGATTAATTTTGAGTATTTATTACTTCTGTTTTTAATATAATTTAATGATAAATTCATATTATTTTATTTTTAATGCTGCCTATGTTTAGCAACCAGCTTGAAAAATTACTGAACGTTTAACAAAAGCCTGTCACAAGACAGTAGGAGCCAGCACACCATTGACTTCAATGTACCTTTTTATATAAGATATAACATATATGATTTGCAATTATTGAAATCTCATTTTAAAAAGTTATGGGATGCATAGATTATTTCTTTCAGGGTTCCACGACTTGATTTGGGAAGCCTTGTTGACTCTGATGATGAGGTAATTTTTACTTAGTATTTAATATAATAAACATTCATACACAATATTACATATAGCATATAATAAGTATAATTACCTTTTATTTTTTAGGATGATTTTTCATATATTCCACTTAGTACAGCACAGGTTCATTTTAACCCACCAAATTCATCTTCTACTCTTGGCTGGGTCACACCAGGTCAAATACCACATACTCAGCATCATCTATATGAACTGGTTAGTATTTATTTGCTTATTACCATCTTACAGAATTGTAGTATGCATTATTAGCACAGTATCTACTCCAGAAGTTTTATTGTATCTATGTTTTGCCAAGTTTAAATATTTTATATATTCAAATCCCAAGCAATAATGCTGGTGAAATAATTTTACTTCGTTTCACATTTTTTTCACACAAAGGAATGGTATTTCAAACATTTTGATGAAATTGGTAAAGTACAGGTATATTCTAATATGTAATCCAGGGATTTTAAAAATATGGCAGAATATTAGATCAGATCTTGCTAGTTTAACGATGTATTATAAGATTAGTGTCTTGGAAACGGAATCATATTTTAGGCTACTGGAATACTGGGGAGTAAATAAGTAGCTATGCTAATTCCAAGTTGTTTCCTTGGGACAAGTTAATACTTCAGACATAACCAGTGTAAGTAAATATACTATTCCATGATGTTTCCTTGGGGCATATTTATACTTCAGACGTATCTAGTGTTTCATTTCATGTTATGAATACAGGCTCTGACTAGTATTCTAAGTAGGGCTTTCCTGTCTTTATTAGTCTTCCTCCTGTAGTTGGCTCTCATCATGTTCTCCTCAGTTTTGTTTTGAAAACTTGCATGAATAATACCCTGGTCTGTATCTTGCTATGGTTTTTACCCTGAACCTTTACCTCATCCTTCTCTGTGTTAGATTTGTATATCCTCAATACTTTTCAAGGGTTGGACTGGCTTTATATGCTCCTTTTGGAGTGTCTGTCCCTCCCTGGGTCAATATTTATGCCCTCATAGGTACTTAGTAGTTCTTTTAGGTTTCTTTTATCCACTGGTTTTATTATCTCTCACTTATATGGAAATGTGGCAGGGAACCAAATAATACCAGAAGGTAGAATATGTCAATAGTCTAGAAATGGCAACCAGTGCTTCCCAGCATTAATGATCTCCAGTCCCCATGTCTGTTCTGGAAAACAATGATTAACAATGAAGTTCTTCTGGGGCAGGAAAAATAAAGCTTATCTAAAACTCCTGAGAAGAAAGAAAAGTCGATTTTTCTCCTTTTGGATTCTTTTAGAACCATTACTGATCTTCAGCTAGAAAACATGGTACATGCTTACTGATATTTAAGGTGAGTGCCCATTCCAAGCAGTTCTCTCTGCTCTGATTTGGTCAGTGATGTTGTACCAGCTGAATGTTTTAAATATCACCTGTATTTAGAGCATAGATTATAATGGTCTGTCTTTTAGACATAAATGCTAAGGTAAATGGTAAACCTGTTAATGTCAATAAGGAAAATAATAATTATTTTGATTTCTTTTTTGTGGTGTATTGCATGCTTTTCTTTCTACCTATAGGAACAGGACGTGATACCTGAAAATTTACCAGCACCAACAGAAAAATATAAACTAAAATATCAGCAATATGAAACTGAAATGAGAGAGGGATATAGGCAGTTTAGTCAGAGAAATGCAGAAAAGACAAAATCAAATATCACTTATCAACAATCTCCCAGAAATAAGATAGATAAAAAGGTAATGTATGAGGCTTTATAAATTTCTAATGAGATTAAAAAAAACTGCACATATTACAGAAATGTCTTTTTGTCTGATATGTCTTGCTGTTAGTCATAGTAAGATAGTAGCTAACATTTATTTCTGTGTTTCAGGGACTATTTTATGTATTTTGCTTAGAACTATTTCATTCTTCACAAAAATTTTAAAGGATTATTATCACCATTTTCAGACACAAAACTCGAGCCACGTGACTTAGTTATCTTTTTTCTGTTAGAAACTTTTCACTTGTCTTGAGATTGGAAATAAGACAATCTTATATATATATTTAATTATATGTATATATGATATATATTTAATTATATATATATTTGATATATATTTGATTTAGCTGTCTTGAACTTGGATGGTCTCAAAGTCTAAGTTTTAAAGCTGAAAAGTGGTTTCAGACTTTATAGTGACCTCGTTTTATTCTAAAACTGTCATCACTTCATGATTGTCTTTGCCTAATTTTGGGAAATTTTTTTAACATCATGAATTACTGAAATTGTTATGATTTCATTTAATGTTAATTAGGTATAAATTCACTATTCATGAATATAAAAAGCAAATTAAACATAATAAGTTTAATGGCTTTCATAAGAAAAAGTCAATCTTGATTTTTGAAAAGAATTGTTTAGAAATGTAGTATACAATAGTACTGACCAAAAGAAGAGGACGCTTGAATAGAATTCTTAATTCAGTTAACTTTCTATAAGAATAATATATTTTCAGGGAAGTCTGATGGCTGCAGTTGCTTAGCATTTTCCTGTAGGTAAAAAAAATGGTAAATTGATAGATAGGTGTATCATGTCAGCTATGTTTCTTTAATCCATGTATGAACTATCTAGAACTAAATAAATCACATAGTGTTTAGCTGAAAGAGTAATAAAATTCATGGGATTATTTGATCTTTTTAATCTTACAAGAATTTTTCTAAACCCAAACAGATGTACACAAATATGGTAACCTGGTGTCTATAATACTAGGGAAGATAATTTCACAACCCTTTAGCATCTGGTCATGTATCATTAATATTTGCAAGATATACCATGTGATATTTATATCACTGTAAATATGCTGGGAAAACAGAATGAGGGTTTCTGTAAGCATTTGTTTTATTGAGTGGCAGCAAAATGATTCTAAATATTTTCAAAGTAAAACTTTTATTTCCTTGAACACAAGTTCAAATGGACATTTGTTTACTTTTGGTTTAAGAGAGGAATGAATCTCATTTGCAAATCTTTCCATATAATTGGTAAATATATATATATATATAGTATGAATAAAGAGGTTTTTTGAAGCCAACATGTGCATATTTTCTGCTGGGAAAGATACTGTTTTGTTTCTTTAATTTTTAAAATCTACATTAAAAGTGTGAAATTATTATGTTTAATATGTTTTGGTAGTCTTACAAAAGAACTTCTATAAAAAAGGTTTCCTTAGATTTACTGTATAACAATCATGTACTTACGGGGTTTGAGCATTTGATGTCTTTTTAAGTGTATATCATTTTAAGAATCAAAACTGCTGTATAAATGGATTATTAGTAAATTCTGTGACAATTATATGAATTAACTCTGTAATAGTAATCTCTGAAAATAAAAGTCCCTGATACCAGTCTCTCTTTAAAGCAGGGAGCTATATGTAAATTGATTCTCTTTACTGATAAAGAAAAGCTAAGGTTACATATATTTAAGATCCAGGACAATAACTAATGACCATAGCTGATGGTTATAACAAATCAGGCTGATACATGAATCAACTGATAATCAGTTGAACAGTAAAATAAAAGTTTGAGCATCTGGTCAGGGCCTCAGGCTGCTTCCACTCATGGTGGAGCCTGACGGGGAGCCAGCGTGTGCAGAGATTACATAGCGAGCGAGGAAGCAAGAGAGAGAGGGAGCAGGTGCCAGGCTCTTTTGAATAACCAACTCTTGGGGGAGCTAATAGAGCGAGAATTCACCCACTTCTGAGAGAAGGCATTGATCTATTCATGAGGGATCCACATCCATGAGCCAAGCACCTCCTACTAGGCCCCGTCTCCAACACAGGGGGATCAAATTTCAACATGAGGTTTAGACGGGACAAACATCCAAATCATAACATTTCTAATGGCAAATTTCCTTTTTTGAGTTTTCCTTCCACTTAGTATAAAAAGGTGATGAATCTCTTGTCAAATTGTTTTGCTACCTAAAATGTAAACTTATGTGTGCATAATATGTTTTTAAAATAACGAAACATCTTTAAATAAAACATGAAAATCATTAAACTTCAATTTCATATAAAATATCTTAATTTCCTAATCGTACTTAATCATTCCAGATATATCTTTTTTCACCCATGCTATTAAAAAAACCACCTCTTAGTTTTAGAAATGATCACTATAATTCATTCATTTATTATTTATTATTTCAACAAATAGTTATTGAATGCTTAACTATATGGTCAGAGTTAAAGGGAGCCTGGGAGGCAGATCAGAGGGCCTCATAAGCCGTGTAAGGACTTTGCCTTTTACTCTGAGGCAGAAAGCTGATTTGTTCTTTTGAGAATGAGTTTTATTGAGAATAGGGCAAAGCTGGAAGCAGGAACACCTTTGAGCAGGCTGTCACAATAATCCAGACAAGATATGATGATGATGGCTTGGACCCAGGTGGTGGTAGCAGTGTCCTTGAGTAAGAAGTGGTCTCACAAGGTCATATTCTGGATACATTCTGAAGGTAGGGCTAAGATTTATGGATGGATTGGTTGTAGGCTTGAGAGAAATGGAAAATCAAGAATGATTCTACATGGATGAATCTGCAGGACACTGTGCTAAGTGAAATAAGCCAGACCCAGAAAGACAAAATACGAAATGTTCTCACTTACAAGTGGAATCTAAAAAAGTTGAATCATAAAAGCAGAGAGTAGAATGTTGGTTGCCAGAGTCTGGGGGCGGGGGGTGTTGAGTAAATGGGGAGATGTTAGCCAAAGGGTCCAAATTTTCAGTTATAAGATGAATAAGTTCTGGGGATCTAATGTACACATGGTAGCTGTGGTTACAAATACTGTATTTTTTACTTGAAATTTAATGAGGGAGCAGGTTTTAAGTGTCCTCACCATGTGAACACACACAGACACACACACAGACATACACGAATGGTAACTATGTGCGGTGATGGATGTGTGAATTAAGTTGATCGTGGTAATCATTACACAATGTATACATATATCAAATCATCATGTTGTACACCTTGAATATACACAATTTTTATTTGTCAATTAAATATTTTTAAATTAATTTTAAAAAAAGAATGAGTCTAAAGCTTTTGGCCTGAGCAGTTCCTATTAACTGGAGTTGGGGGAAGACCACAAGGAAGTCTGGATTGGGGAAGTTAAATTTGAAGTACCAAGCGGAAATGTCACTGTTTTCCTTTTGTAGAAGGTTGAAAACCAGCTGAAAGAAAATAAAATCCTTTCAAAAGTTTTTTTCAAAGCAAACATAATGTAGTGCTTTGCTTATACTTAAATATATATATTAAATTAATATGCTCAATTTACCTTATGTAATGCTAGGCATCTTTTTGGTACCTGTATAAATAAATCACTACATATAAAAAACAGGTATATTAGTGGGTAAATAAATAAAACTATGAAGTGTCCTCATAAATTGATTTTCAAATAGTAAATATTTAACCAAGGTTCATTATTCGTTTATTGAATAAATATTTATCACATGCTCACCATGTGTGATCCTGTTTTGGCGCCAGGGATAAAAATGACAAACAAGGTTCCTGTCCTCATGGAATTCACATTAGGAGAAACAGGCAATAAATCACTAACAAATATATTAATATAATAATAATTTATATAGCAATCAAAGGTCATAAAGACAGAGTGTGAAGATGGAGTGTGACCTTTCAATGAAAATCTAAAGTGAAAATAAGCCCTGGGGGTAAAAACTCTTGAAATTTATTAAGTTTTTGACAAGTTGATACCATGTTGGGACTTTTTTGTTGTTGTTAAGGTAGTTTAAGCACATCTCATATTCTAAGAAAAATTTGTTGCTTATCTCTTTAGCATCCCAAAGAATTCTTACCTCAAAGATTACACTCATCTTTTAATATTTTATTTATGAATTTAATTTTATAATGGAATGGACATGCCCACATTTATTAATTTTGCAAAGACTTAACATGGACAATAATAGTTATAATAGTTGCTACTTTTTATTTAATACTGTGTCACATAATTTTTACAAGTGTTGGACATATATTATCTCTTAATCATTTTGGTGCAGTAGTTACTATTATTAATTTCTATTTTGTCTATGAGTAAACTGAAGCACACAGAGGACATCTAGCTGGAAAGTGGAAGAGATGGGTTTAAACATAGGCAATGCAATTGACAGAGGCTGTACTCTTAACCCCTGTACAAATAATCACTGAGATATTCAGTAGTTATCTATTCCCTTATTTTGTTAAAAACCAATATTCTAATAATTTTAATTACTAATTGGAATTAGACCTAGGTTTGTATAACATCTCTTCCATTTACTAACTGTGTATCTCCAAGATTAAACTCTGGATGACTTAGTTTTCTCATATATAGAAGAGAATAATAATAATAGCTTCTTCATTCAGTTGGCAGGGGGAAAATTAGATAACATATCTGAAACACTTAGCCTGGCATATAATAAACTCTAATTTTCAATTAAAAATATTATAAATATGAGTATGATGGTTCATTTATTGCTTTCATGTATAGTGTGTACAAGGTGACGAAGCCAACACAGATGACCTTACAACTCTGGATAGGAAAGCTCTCTTACAGCAAGGTTATGCACACAACCCTTATAGTACGCAACACAGTGCAAGAAAATTGGACGCAGTAAGTTTTCAGCATTTTTACTTATTTGATAGGCCATTAAGATACTATGCCCTCCAAGATTTTATAGACTTATAACTGAATATGTAATTGCAACAATTGAATTTGGACTGAGGTAAATATTCATTAATGTGAAAATTGAGTCCTCATTTTTTAAATGATTGACTTGTATTTGGCTTATATTCTGTGAAAAAATTGTCTTGAATCTTTGCAAGTTTGTAAAAATTTAGTTTATACTGTTCAAAAGTGGATGTGAGGTCAATCTGGCTGCAACATCTGTCACCACATTGATCACCAGGGTTGATTCGGCTGATCTGGCTGGCTAGGTGGGTGTCACCTTGCCCCCTCAGGGCTCCATGTGAGTCCCTCCTGAAGCCGCATGCTCCATCCAAGGGGATGACCTTCCCTGATAGAGGAGGACCTTTCTTCTGTCAGGGGTGTACCAGTAGCGGTGCTTCCCCTGCTAGAACTTCCAAACAAGCTCTCAAATGTTAATTGGCCGCTATTTATGTTAGTGGGCTTATTTGGCATTGCTCCCTCCCCAATAGAAGTAGCCTGGTTATTTTTTTTAAAGTCATAAGCTACTAACACTAGAGAAATTCAGGGTAGTTAAGGAAAAAGCTGGAAATAAAGTAATTTTTTTAAGGAAAAGTGAAGCAAAACTCCTGATTTTCAATATTAACTTTAAATTATGTCTCTTACAAAGTCAATTAGGTTGTTGAATATTGCTTAGACTAGTTCTGGCACAAATAGATAATTATAACATTTCTGTAATGTTCTGGGGTAAGGGGACCATGCTACTTGAAGTTCACTGGCTACCTCAGACAGCCCCAGGTGATTAATATCTTAGATATACCTGTAACAGATTGACGGAATGTCAGTGTGGTGGCTCACAAGTTGGGAAAACTCCAGTTTAGACAGCCTGAATAATAACAAAGTCATGTGGATTTAGCTAATACATTATTAATATCATTGAGTAGAAATTCAATATATATTTTATTTGGGTCACAATCATCCGGAATCAGTTATGTTCTGAATTGACAGTAATGTGTAATCAATTAGACTAGGTGAACTGATTTTCTGTGTATGTCCTAAGTTGCAAATTTGTGATAGTTCTTTTATTAAAACCACATGCATATTGTTTTCTATGACTATTATTTTTTAGATATTTATGCTTAATAGAATAAAATGTATTACCAGGGTTATCCTAAATATTAAAAAACTACTTTATAAGGCAAATCAGTGTCCCAAATAAGGCTTATTTTGATATATCCTAAAGTTATATTTGAAATGGATATTACCAATATTTAAGGCTCATTGGGTATAAATATAATCCAAGCTCATCTGGATGTTATTGGATGTCTTTTCTTTACAATTACATTGTTAGTGGCAATGTATCTAAATTCATCATCGAGAAAATTTTACCTTATTGTGGTAGCACTCATTTATCTACCCACCCCCTAGGAAATGTTTATGTGAGTAAGCTTTCAAGGCATATGAAATTTGCACCAATTTGTTTTCAAAATGTAGATGGAGATTTCCTTATTTAATTTGTAACTACTTAAATGAATGACAGAAGTGCAGTGAATCTATGGTTTTTATATCCATCTCATCTAGTTCTTTGGTCATTTTTCAGTGTTGACAGATCCTTGCATGAGTGTGACTTCTGCTTCTAATCTGCTTTGTGTTTCACAGACCTTTAAATCAATGTGCCTGAGGGTGTTTCTAACCTTTTCTACAAAGTATAAGCTACCATAAACTTCAGCACTCAGGTGGGCTGTCTGCATGAGCTGTATGATAGCCATTCATCTCCCCTCTTTGGCTTGCTTCTGGGTTTTCCATCTATGTCTATGGCTGGCTGATGTGCATATTTTCTGTATACAATTTCTATGTTTTAGTCAGTGTCCACTTTGTGAATCACCCGTAGATATTATAAAATATACCTTGCTTTACCTGTAAGTTGCACAATTTTTTTTACCTTTTTAATTGTTATTTTAAAGTTATTCCTAAATAGAAACCTTATAAAGTGTTAAGATCTTAAAGAACAACACAGGATGTATTAAATTATATAAATTTTATATGGGACATATTTGCATGTGTAAACTATATATCTTAAATTTGTACCAAACAACAAAACTAAATTCAGTGTAGGCTAACATTTAAAGAATTGTGCCACACTTTTTCAGGTTTCTTACAAGTTTTTACTTTTTCTTTTTCTGATATCCCTTTAGATATTCTTAGTTGATATTTTGTGTCAGTTTTAAATAAAGCATTCTTCAAAGGTTATGAAGCTTCTATTTTAAACAACATGATCTTACTCGATTTCATTTATGGGAGTGATCGATGGGGATGGCAGTCATTTACATAGAACAAGCTTTATTTTGACTTCTTAATTTTTTAACCTCTTTTATCCTCATAAGAAACATTAAAGTCATTATCATTGCATAATAATCTAATTGGAAATGAATAATTACAAATCTTTCAATTTGATGTGACCCATACTTTCAGATGAGTTGGGAAAGCAAAAAATACTATGAAGACAGCTTAATCAAACCAGTAATTGAGAAAAGTTGATTAAGTATTATTGATGCATTGTATATAAAGAAAAGATCATTATACTTTCAATGATGGGAGTTTTATTTTTGTTTTGCTTTGGCTTAGATTTTTGATGTAAGGTTGAATGATTCAAACTCAGTTTTGGCCTTAAGAATAGTTTCAGACCAAATTCTCTTTGTGTCAGTATCGGTATTCTTCTTGGAGCAAGTTAAGATGCCTTTTTGCAGGACATCTCTTGAGGGGAGGAAGGAAGGGGAGGGATGTCATACTCCTCCTCCTTTAGTCTGACTCCATAAAATGCAAAGGCAGCTCATTGGAGTATCTGATTATTTCTACCAAAATGTAAGTGCATTACTTTTTAGGAAATAGATGATACTGTAGATAAATAATTGGAGTTTAAATTTGTTAATGATGGAAAGTCATCTATATTTGAGAAGGAAATTGGAGTTGTTTAATTTATATTTTATGACTTTTTTGTTAACTATTGCATTGTTCTGCTTTATGGACAATGAAATTGTCTTTATCTTATCTTCTCAGGAAATTGCGGCTGCAGAGAAGAAAAAGCAGACTGTTGCAGAGCAAGTGATGATAGACCACTTATCCAGGTGAAAATTAGGAACTAGTAATAGAAATCCATTCGGAAAGTTGTCATTAAATTTCTTTTTCATGAATGACACCCATAACCTTGGTCAATCAGTGAGCAGATGACTCAGAAGTTCCCAAACTCTGTCTGTTCACTGCACTCTTAGTGTTTTAGTAATTTTTTCACAGCACACTCTTAGGCCCAATAAAAATACGTAACAGTTCTATTTATTATTTTTGTCTAAACAATGTAGTATTTATTTCCTAACAACTTAATGAACATTTGAAATAATAATATACATAATTTGAAAGAAAATATTTTAATTTTATTCTTGCTTGCTAATGGGCTGTATGAATCTTTTAGGCACTGCACAGTCTCTCAAATCCTAGAATCATTTATAATGCTTCCCCCCTCACTTTCTATTCTACATTGATTTCCACATATTTTGTATTTTATTACAGCAACTGTAGAAAACCCAGCTTAGCAAAGTTGTAACATCACTGAAGAGGCATAGCGTGATATATTGTTGAAACTGTGAACTAACTTGTGCTAATAGTTTTCCTGGTGTGCAAGTGATGTCGAATGTCAATGTGTTTCCCTCGAAAATTAAAAATATCCCACAGTGCCCCATGAGTTCACTGCAGTATCCCAGGGTGCCTTGGTGCAGTTTGAGAATTGTGAGACTGTCGAGAATTTTAAAACCGTTTAGAAAACTATATAAAGTTTTAACACATACAGCGCAAAATTGTATGACAACATGGAAATACGGTGGGATTTCAGAAGAGAGGCTGGAATAATCTAAGAAGTCATAGAGGAAAAACTAAGACTTAAGGTTAGCTATGAAAAAATTATTTAATTAAGTGGCAGAGAGAAAGAATGATACTCTACATGCATATTTTTCAAGTAAATCCTTTGAAACAATTAATGATGCTGAGAGTCTCCAATGTATCTCCTTCCATGATCTCGTGAATTTATTTGATTTATTTCTTCACCTCCAGCATGGCACCACCACTGCCCTTCATAAGTTGTGATATCTGTATTGCTAGACCAGTGGTGATTTCTCAATTTTCATTTATTTGACTCAGCTGCAACATCTGTTTTCACTGAAAATTTTCTTCTCTTTGAAACACTTTTCTTTTTTCCATGTGGCTTCTTATACACTGCACTCACTTGTTTTCCTCCTACCTTCCATACCTTCTCAGTCTCTCCTGGTTCTTCTTCATCTCCCCAGTTTTTAAATGTGGGCATGCCAAAGGGCTCAATTCTTGGACCTCTTGTGTATTTGCTTTCTAAGTGATCTCATCCAGTACCGTGCCTTGAAAACCACATATATCCTAAACTAATATTTCAATTTAACTTTTTCCAATCTGAGTTTCTGAAAGTTCATTGCCCTCTTTCCCATGACGAACACATCATCTTTAATTTTCCTCCATGATAACTCCATTCTTCAAGTTATTTAGGCCTAAAATCCTGGTGATCACTTCGATTCTTCTCTTTCCCTCAAATCCTGTATTCAGTTTGTCAGCAAACACTGTAAGTCCTACCATTAAAATAAATTTATGCCTTCTGCTCCCACCATCCTGTTCAAACCATTTTCTTCTGTCTCCTGGATTATTTCAGCCACTTCCTAACTGGTCTCTTTTGTGTCTGTGTTTGCCTCTTATTGGTTTATTTTCAACCTAGTAGCCAGAGTTATCTATTAACAGGCAAGCCAGATCAAACCCTTTAGTAATTTCCCATCCCAATCATAGTAAAACCTACAAGACCTATGTGTTGGTTATATGTCTCCACAAAACTTAGTAGCTTAAAAAAATTCATCAAATTTTGCTCATGTGTGTTTGTTGCTGAACCCAACCAGGGTCCACTTGCCTGGTGCAGCAAAGTCAGACACTGATGCTGAGAGTTGCAGTGGGAAAAAAAGGCATATTATTGCATGATGGCAAGCAAGGAGTACAGGCAGCTAACACTTAAGACTGGAACTCTTTGATGGCTTATAAGCAAGGATTTTTAAAGACAGGGTACATTTCCAGAGAGCAGAAGTTGCAGGCAAAATTGTACATCAGTATATGGAGGTTATGGTTTGGCTCCAAAAAGGTGAGATACCTTGAAATGGGGGCTTACAGGTCATAGGTGGACTCAGAGATTCTTTGATTAGCAGAAAGTAATGGTAAAGTGGGTGTGGCTCTCTCCAGGCCCCTCAGAGCAGTGAGAGTTCAGTCTTTAGTTCCCCCTTAATCTGCATTTTCCATCTGGTGGGGATTTCTGAAAAACAACTCAAGAGCAAATGTTAAGATGTTATCTTTTAGTTTCCATAAACTAAAACATCTCTTGATTCTGGCTTTCTTGGACGACTATTGTTGTTATCTTCTTGCTTATTAGGTTGCTTATTTACTTTTCAAGGCTAGCTAGGTGCCCAGAATTTCCCTTGAAAGGACTTAAAATTTTTCCTTTACTTCCATGCTTTGGGGTGATGGTTGGCACAGCAGGCCTCTAAGAAGGTGTCCTTGCTCCACCTAATCTTTAGGTTAGCTATCCACGGTAGGCTTGGCTGTATCTTACTTTTTATTTTGGCCAGTTATATGTGAGCAGAAGTGATGGTCTCTGTTCTGGGCTTAGACCTTGAAAGATCTCATGTGATTCCATTTGCCCTTTAATGCTTCTGCCATTCTGCGAGAAGAACACTGCTTGGCTAGCCCACTAGTCTTGAGAAAAAGTTGCTTCTACACATGCAGTTGGGCTACTTAGCGGAGACCATCCTAGAAAAGCAGATCCCCAGCTAACCCGCGCTTGCGTGAGTTAGTTCAACTGAGATTAGCAGAGCCGTACAGCTATATATAATTGACCAAAGCAAGTCAAATGCCTAGGCTCAAAGTCGAGTGGTGAAAAAGTACACTCCACCTGGAATAAAGCAACAGCAAGGATATGGATCCTTTGGGGCCAATAATACTGGAATATTGGGGCCAATAATACAGTCTATCCAAGCCTACCATTGGACTTTGTATCTTGCACTTCTCTCCCTCTTGTCTACTTTACTCCAGCCATTTGGCTTGCTTCCTGTTCTGGAACATACTAGGTTCCACTCCTGTCCTGGGTACTTCGCATTTATTTTCCCTTCTGCTTGGAATGCTTTTTCCCTAGAAATTTACATGGCTGTTTACTCAGTTTACCTCTATCTTTCTTTAGAAGTCAACTTGCTGAGACATAGGTTGGCCGCCAAATAAAAAATGTATAGCCCCTTCCTCAAAACTTAATATCTTCTTACAACTTCATTTTTTTCCCACAGGGAGATGTAATTTACCTTATTTTTTGGTATTTACCATGTTAATTATCTGTTTGCCTCTTTAGAATGTGACCTCCATGAGGGCAGGGCTCTTAGGAAGTTTTGTTCATTTTGCATTCCCATTGCCTAGTATAGTAGCTGTACAGTAAATACTTGCTCAATGGGCAAATGAATGAATGAACTGGAGAAGAAGACTTGATTAGAGTCAGCAGAACTGGTTTTTAAGTGTAGCTATATGACTAATTCACTGTTGGAGCTTTCATATTTTCCTCCTCTATGTCTTGATTTTTGCCTCTGCCAAATTAATGTTAAGATTTCTTATAACTCTAACATTCTGTGTGTATATATTTAACATAGAACTTATAGATAAAGTGCGAGAATAGAATAGATGCCATTTTTTGGTAAATGCCAGACTTTTTCATTTGGGAAATTTAAAAAATATCTTAATGCTCAATTTAAAAAGATTTGGTTCATAACTTGGCACACAAATGAACAGAATCTATAGTATATGGTAGAAATACCTAAAGCTTCTCCTGAATGTTCCAACAATGGAAATAACCTACTAAATTTATAAATTCTATTCCTGAATTACTGTTTCACCTTCATATTTTTTGAAGACTCATGATACCTTTGTAAAAAATGTCTACTCATTTATTCTTTTATCCAGTTCAGTAATCAAACTCCTTCAGACTTGGGGCTTTGCCACGCAAGTAGAAAATAACCAGAGAGGCCAACATTGTAAAGGGTATATAAAAGTTTATATTTTGATGAATCATGTAATCCAAGCTGAGTAAAGAGGAAAGTGAGGCTATGAGGATAACCTATCTTTGCTATATTAATGATGACAATAACAAACCAAAACCATAATATGACTCCCACATTCCTTACATTATTAATTGAATCTCATTTCTACTGTGGGGTTACTATAGATCTTTCTGTTTGATAACCTCAAATCCAATTAGTTTCATAGTTCTGCCAGTGTTTCTTGAATTTTTTCATTCTACTACATCTATTTTTTATGTTCTTTTTATAGTTTTAAGGTACATGTGATAATTTAATACATTCATATAATTTGTAAATATTAAATCAGTGTACTTGAGCTATCCATCACCTTAAAAATTTATCTTGTCTTCATGCTAGAAACATTCAAATTATTCTCTTCTCGCTGTTTTTAAATGTATTAATGGATTATTGTAAACTATAGTCACCCTATTGATCTATCAAACACTAGGTCTTATTTCTTCTGTCAAATCCTATGTTTATGCCACCTTACTAGAGAGCTTTACTAATTCTTTTCTAGCCTCTTGTGATGCTACCTGATAGGCTGTCATGCCTCTATTTATTCATATTCAGTAGAATACGTAGTAAAAGGGCAATTGTGAGGCAGAGCCTTTGCTATTGAGCCCTTCTATAATACTTACTAGATAATAGGCATGCTCCTAAACAGTATGTCTATATTAACTAATTTATTTAATCTTTACAACAGTTCTTTGAGGGAGGTACCATTATTACCTCTTTTATATTAATAAATGAAGAAACTCTAGCCTAGAGCTAAAGGACTAGATAAGGCCACACAGATAATTATTGTCAGAGATAGAAATTCAACCCAGGCAGTCTAGTTCCTGAGTTCCAGAGTACTCTCATCGGGTTACACTGTGTGCTGTGCTGTCCTCTTCTGTGGCCTCATACACATTGTTTCTTTGCTTATGGTGCCCGTCCTCCTCTTCTGGGTGTTCACTTCTACTAGCCTTAAGAATCAGTGCAAATGTCTCCTCTTCTCTGTATCTTGTTTTCCAGGACTTCAGTCATCCCCTTCTATGTTTGTGGCACTTATCACTTTCTATTCTAATTCTACTTTACCTGTGTTCTCCCCCCTTATATTATCAGAAACCCACATGGTGTCTATTTGTTTAAAGAATAGTAAGAGAAAGACGTGCAGCTCTTAGCTTCCTCCAAAATTTCAATTTATTTTTAGATAATACTGATGAAAAAAGAGATAGCAATGTTCACTTTTTTATGGCCAGTATTTTAAAATAATTAAATTTATTCATATTTGATAAAAGTATTATTTTGACAGTAATGTAAATTTGCATTTGCTGTATGAGCTTTTCCAACTGTTTATAAATACATGAATATCACGCATTATCAGATTTCATTCAGACTTTTTATTTTCCTGTATAGGGCTGTAATCAGTGACCCAGAACAAAATTTAACCATTCAGAGAAAAGGAAGCGCTCGTATCCTTCAAGATTCAAAGACAGCCCCTGTTCGACTTAGAAAAAGAACACTGCATGAAACAAAGTAAGCAGATTGTAATTATATAAAATGAGGATGCGCTATGCTATAAAAGTATTTTTAAAATGTACTTTTGTATCTAACTGAAAAGTTTTTGTGTTTTTGCTTTTTTTTTAATATCTAATGAGAAGTGGAATTTTTAAAGTTCAGCTCCCAGTTGCCACCTTAAGATATGGGGGCAATACCGTATTCTACTCTCTTTGCTCTCCGGATTTTTTATTTGTAGTTTCGAAAAAAACCCTGCAACCTTCAGAGATAATATATATGACAATTTTTAATGTAGTAACTGAGACATTTGTATGTGTGCAATATATAGCTACCTCTCATTGATATATTAAAAGTTTGTATTCCTTATAAAGGTTTTTTATTTTGCATTTTACTTTGTAGCTTATAAAATCTTTGGGTTGATGTGGACTTTTATGGTCCTCTGGTGCAGTCCACTTAAATTCCTCAACAACTTCGTTGACATCTGACATCTAGCCTCCACTTTAATAGACAGAAAATCTGCTGGTACTTACAGTAGCTCTTTTATATTTTCAGACTGCTTTAATTATTAGTATTTTCTTATCACTTTTATCTTTTTATCTCATTCTTATTTTCTGAAAGCCTTAGCTTTCATAGATTTAAATATTTGAAGCCATCATATATTAGTTTCCTAGTGCTTCTGTAACAATTACCACAAACTTAGTATTTTAAAACAATACCAATTTATTCTTTTATAGTTCTGGAGCTCAGATGCTTAAAATCAAGGTGTTGACAGGGCTGCATTTCTTCTAGAAGTTTCGGGGGCAAATCCATTCTCTTGACTCTTGCAACTTTGAGAGGTTGCCTTCATTCCCTAGCTCATGGCTCCTTCTCCATCTTTAAAGTCAATGATGGCAGATCAAGACTTTCTCATTCCACATAACTCTGACACTCTTCTGTAGCTAAGGTGTACAACATGATGTTTTGATATACATATGCACAGTGAGATGTGTCTGGCTTCTTTTACTTAACAATATCTTTGTGAGTTTTATCCATTTTATTATTTGTAGTTGTCTTTTTTCTCATTGTTGTACAGTATTTCATTGTAGAAATATATCACAACTTATTTATTCACAGATGTTGATGGATATTTGGCTATTTATGAGTAATGCTGCCATGAACTTTCCTTCTGTGCATGCTTTTTGGTGAACATATGTACTCATTTCTGCTGAGTATATAGTTAGGAGTAGAATTATTGGACCATTTAGTACACATATGTTAAGCTTTAAAAGACACTGCCAAGTAGTTTTCCAAACTGGTTGCTGCAATTTGCACTCCCACCAGTAGCAGTATGAGTGTTCTAGTTGCACCGCATCTTTGGCAGTGCTTGATATTGTCTTTTTCATTTTATTTCTTCTTATGGTTGTATAGTGGTGATTTTAATTTGCATTCCATTGGAGACCGATGTAGTTGAGTACTTTCCCATTCAACTGTGTTGCTTTGTCTTTTTCATATTGATCTGTGGATCTTATTTATATATTCTGGATATGAGGGTTTCTTCATTTGTTGCACATATCTTTTCCCACTCTGTGATCACCTTTTGATTCTCTTGATTATATGTTTCTTAAAGACTAAAATTAGAAACAAAGGTTTCTAATTTTAATGTAGACAGTTTACCAATATTTCCCTATAGAGGAAATGTTACTGTCCTTTGTATCATCTTTAGGAAATCCCTGCCTACCACAATGTCATTTTCCCTCTGACTTGTAATGCCATGTATGGCATATGTCAAGTTGTTGCAAGTGCATAGTTGGTTTTTAGACTTATTCTTCAGTCTCATCTACCTGTTTTCCTGCATCAGTATTATCCTGTGTTGATTAGTAATGCTTTGCATTATAGTAAATACCTGCAGCTTGCTTAAGGCTAAACAAGGGCACTACAGTCTTCATAAAAAGATAAAGAAATAAATATGCATTTATATTGTAAAATTCAAAGTGTCATGTTGGATTTTAGGTACCCAAAAAATAGCACAAATACTTCTCTCTATCCAAGTTCCATGGAAAATTCTATGGGAGTATTAATTAGAATTATTGAATTTATAGCTTTCATCCTCCCTGCCCCCAATTACTCTTCCCAGAGGAGGAAAAGAAAATTCTGCTTTATAAACTTGGAAGCAGGAATTGGCACTTGTTGTACAGCTCTTCTTTCCCCTTTCTCCTGGGAGGCAGCTGCCTACTGAAGCACACGTTCTACCCTGTGCATTAAGTTTTACGGAGTTCCTACCCAATGGAAATGAGTAAATTAGTCTTTAATTCTAGCGTCAAGGATGTAGCTTATTGTCGCCATATACCTAAGCCATGGTTTCTAACACCTTTATCAACAATAAAATTTATATTTTGGTCTTCAATGTTCCTGATTCTTCTTTCTGTATTTGTTAGGAACTTGGGTAGAGAGAAGTATTTGTGCTATTTATTGGACACCTAAAACCCAACGTGGCACTTAGCATTTTACAATATAAATGCATATTCACTTCTTTTATCTTTTTATGAAGACTGTAGAGTCCTTGAATCTATTATTTCAACTTATCATTGTTAAAGTGAGTTCTGCTCATCATTGAAAAGTAACGTAATGGTTAAGAGAAAGGTTTTTTTCTAGCTCTGCCATTTACTACTCATACGGCCTTGGGCAATTTACTTATCTCTCTCTGATTGTGTAGAATTTATTGGTAAAATAGGGATAATAGTACTTACCTCAGAGAAATTGCAAGTATTGAATAAAGCAATACACATTAAAATGATTTTAACAATGACTAGTGTCTAGGAAGCTCTCACTAATGGTAGCTGTTATTGTTGCTGTTATTTTCTCGGCATTTAGAATTGTTCCAGGCACACAGTGGACATTCAGTAAACACATGAATCCGGTGGATTAAATTGAATTGAGATGACTAAATTTTCATGGCTCTACTCTGTGTTCACAAACGCTCATTAGGTTTACAGCCTCTTGTTTTCTGTGTCCTGCTTCCTTTTGGTTGATACTTAGATTTTATAGAGGTATGGTGTTCAAGATCCCAATGACCCACATACTTACTTACTATTTACATTATTGCCATTTCATTACACCTGCATTCTTGTGGGAGGAATGTCATAAAATTATTTGGGAAGGAAAGTAAAAATATATCATTGAATCCTCAAATCTCTTAATATAAACGAGATTATAGGTAGTAGGGAGCCAGAATATGTGCATTCGGGTTTTGCTTCGTGTTGTTAAAGAATTTTAGGGCTGGCAGCCTTGGTGAGATCAATCAGTACAATCTGAAGGTCACAATGAGTAAATAAACAACTGGCCTATGCCAAGGTTCGAACTTCATCCAGCACTCTTTCCCATTATTCTGTTATTTTGATAAGGAATGTTTTCAGCTACCCACCATTGAAAGCTACCTGATGGTGGCTTAAAGGAGAAAGGATTTATTTTTCTTATATAAGTAGCTGCTGGGAGATTGGCCATTATGGGTTTTTGTTCAGCGGCTCAGTGATATGACAGCTCTGGGCTGGCTTCCCTGGATCTTTTTGGCCTTTCTCAGATGGTGGCTTGATGGCTATAGTGGCTGCTGCATCACATCCCTGCCACATTCACAGACAGAAGCTCTTCCCATGCCACTCTCTGATCAGGACAAAAGAAAGTCTTTCCTGGAAGCATATTTGCAGACTGTGTCCCTTAATCGCCCCGAATTGCAAGAGGCTAACAGCAAATTCTATGGTGGGAGGGAGGCAAAGGAGAAGAGGGTTAGAAATGGCTTTTGTGTAGCCCTGCAACAGTGCCAGTCACAGATGTGCTATCTCTGCTCAATATTTACTAGTACAGCAATTTGATGCTATATTTTCTAGCATAAAAGTCATTCATGTATTATGTACTATATCTCAGGGTGATTTCTTCTGTGTTTGCTACAATTAGCAATCTGAAAAAAAAAGAGCCTTGTATCTTCATCTTTATCTAGTCTGTGCTGTTTCAAAATATTAACATAACCTTTTTGTATGTTTATCATTCACATCAAATGTAAGTACGTTTCAAGAATTATTGACAAAATGTATTTCTTAACAGGATAAAAACCCATTCTACATTAACCGAAAATATGCTTTCTCATAAAGTACAATTTGATGGTAGGATCATATCAAGGTAATTGTGATTTTATTAAATTTTTTAATCCCATGATTATAAAAATGTATTTTCTTTTTCAAATAGAAATAATAATAATGAGATTAGATAAATTTGTGTCATTTAAATGAAAAAAGTGAATTTAAAGAAACATTTTTATATAATAGCTACTAATCTATTAGAAAAATATAGGAAATATGAACCTGTGAGAAAAACATTTTAATTAAAAGTTATTTCAAAAGTGATTTTTAAATAAATTTGTTTTAGAAAGACACTTAGAAGTGAATTTTCAAAAGATATGTATTACTACTAGAAGATTCTAAACTAAAAGTTAATCTTTATATAAACTGCTTTATTTAATTTCATTTCAATGATTTAACTTAATAGATTATTGATGGATACACAGGTGACAAGGAAAATGATTCTTAAATGTGTTATCTCAGTCTCATAAACTTCTAATAACACAGAATGCTACTTGATGTTCTTTGTGTATGTAGGTGGCAAATGTATTTTTAAATTATCATATTTGTCCAGTGATTTTAAACTTTTCTATGATGATAAAAGGTAGTTAAATATGTATCTTTGAGTGCCTTCTCACAAGCTCAACCTTTTTTTGAGGTATTCCACTTTATCCTAAAAGTCTGTGTTGAATTAGTAATCTACACTGTAATAGATTCATATTTGTATCAGTATAAGATAAAGGTTTTTTCTCTATCCGAATCTAACTTGCATCCACACTTCAGTGAGCTGTCATGTTTTCCCTACAGCTTCTCGTAACCCTCGCTCATTGCCATACACTCCAGGGAGTTATGCTATTCCTCTTTGAGATGCACAATCTTAGTTTATTATTTAATTTGAAATTTTTCTATTTGAAAAAATTTGATATCATTCTATTTTTCTAGAAATGGACGTGATGCTTGTAGAGAGCTGATCGGGTTCTTTTTCACTCATGACCAGTCCCTTACAATTTATGAATATCGACAATTTGGGAAAAATAGGTATGCCATAAAACATTGTTAGAACTCTCAAGATAATTCTGAGAGCTAAATAACTGTACATTTTTTTTTCATTTAACTTTTAGAACAAATGTGCTGCCTTTTATTCAAAAAAGCATTTATTGTCATCAGTGTGGACGAAGAAAAGGAAAACAGTACCAACTTGGTGATTTTCATGTTGTAAGTTGAATATATGTGTGCAAATGTTTAATACCAGGTGTTGGATTTTGTGGGGTCCTGGGGAGGTGGAGAGGCAGGACTTCTAGTCTTCAATTTATTCCTTCTCCTTCCTGAGCAGGGACATTTGTGTGAATGGGTTAATGGTTGATGTTTCCCCAGGAGTTTCTGCCTCCCAGTCTCCAATCTTAATGGTCTGAATCTAAGCATTGCAGTTATTCTCTGTAACACCCCCTATTCCACAATGTGGGTCGTTCCCAGGAAATCTTGTCTCTTGGTACTTTGAAAGGCTTTTCAAAGCTGTATCAGTGGGTAAGTGGCTACCTCAGCAGCACCAGGAGTAATGCTCCATCTACAGCAGGTTTATCCTTTGAGGATGCAGTTTCCTCCATGTGGAGAGTTATTGGCTTCTGGAACTGTCATGTACCTATCCTCCTTGTGATTTTCCCACCTTGGGAAATTTCTGGCATATAGTATGTCACAATTCCCTAGAATGAGTGGATTGTGGGTAATGTTATATTTTGTATAGTAGTCTTAAATTTTAAATCATATTCACATTTTATATCGTGATTAAAATGCATCACTATCCACAGTGATCATTCAAGTAACAAAAATATATTCATATGCTAAGCACTAAGGATAGAACAGTAAGTTAGACCCATTTCCTGCTTGCAGTCTGATTGGAAACACAGGAGAGCCAGAAAGGAGGGGCAATGATCTAGTTTTGTGCAGTAATAGGAGGCTTCCTGGAAAAAGTGCCATCTAACCTTGACTAGGAGTTAGGTAGGTTGGGATAAGGAGATAAGTGAGGGTAGGGAAAGGCTTCCACATGGAGGAGACAGCTCATGCAAAGAACAAAAGCAAGAAATCACATGGCTTATTTGGAGAACTGGAAGTAGTTCAATCTGGTTGGAGTGTTGAGTTCAAGGTGGGGGTTGGGCAAGAGATGAGTTGGAACTTATTAAAATCAGCCTGTGTTAAAGAATTGCCTAAAATATATTGCGAAGTAATTGCTTTTCTCTTGTAAATTTGTCTTTTGTTGTAGGGATGTTGACTGTGAGCCTTATGATCGGAGGAAAGGGATCACCCCTCTTTATTCCTGCATATACATGTTTTTGAGATAAACAGTCCTCAAACAAAAGGGCTTGACAGCCCCGTTTGTCACACATAGTTCATCCTAGATTCACCTGGTAATTGTAGTAATTTTCTGTGTTAGCTAATTGGCTTTATCCAGAGAAAAAGCAAACTTTTCACATCTTTGTAACAGGAGGTGGTTTTGCACTTGGAGCAAAGTGCCTAAGAAAGTTAGGCTTCTGTGCTTTCAACAGAAACTGGGAGATAGGGGCGCTATCTCCCTTCAGTTTTACATTTCAGAGAGTGGCTCACAGGTCCTTGAGAAAGACTTTTCTGAGTCATAAAGCAAACAATAGCCCTACCTAATTTTCAAAAGAATTTATATACATTTCAAAGGGAGAAGAAAGTACTTACGTTATAAACTTCAAATTTTCTAAGGAACAGGAGGGGAGGGAAATCTATTTCCTTATAATCAACAGGAAGAATTATGCTCTATTTTAAATTTGTATTTGTCTTTACACTGGTAATGTTCATTTGAGCAACTCAGAAATTAAAATAATAATTTTCTAAGTTTGGATTAAGAATTTTTGATAGAATTAACCAGGTCTGTATTCCAGTTTCTTGGGAGGCTGACGTAAGAGGATTGCTTCAGCCTAGGAGTCTGAGGTTGCAGTGAGCTATGATCATGCCATTGTATCCCTGGGCAACAGAGCAAGACCTGTCTCTTAAAAAAAAAAGTTTTGGTAGGAATTTTGCTGGTGAAGCTTTGATGCTTTCATTAGGTTAAAATTAGGTTTTTATAGTCATGCACTGTCTCTCATCAAAGAACTAGGTAAAAGAGTGTGATGACTCTTCGCAGTTCATCAATTTGTGATACATCTTTCTGTGGGCCAATAGCTCTATTTTTGTATGTAGGGATGTCGTAATTTCAGTTGAACTAATTTGACCTTTCTTCCTCTGATTCTTATAAAAGTATCTGAATTT
>NW_012149808.1:197353-201313 GCF_000956105.1 Propithecus coquereli
TGCATATTAGATGATATTCTGAAGAGATTTGTGGTGGCCTGGTACAAAAGAAAAAAATGCTAGACTGGGAGTCTTATGTTTGGACTCTGCTGTTGAATAGATGACTTTGGCAAAATCCCTCACACGTCTTTCTTTACTTCTAAAATGGGGGTAATGATACCTCTCTGATTAACTTTCCAGGGTTGTTGTAGGTATTAATAATAAATGAGATATATGTCAGCTCTGGTTGCTAAAACATTTTACAAATTTTATTTCTAGAGTCCAATTTTATAACCATTGCAGTATACTAGGCTCTGATTCCTTTGTTGGATCTGACAGTCTAGAAGGGAGAAAGTTATTTCTTGTGTATTACTTGTATGACAAGTAATCACATTAATCAACATATAATTTATGAATTTTGATAAATCCTGATTTATCATATAAAGATAAGGGAAGTCCTAGTAAGAAGGCAAGAAACAGATTTGAAAGTTGTCTGAGATTGGTATTTGAACTCTCAAATATTCTTCATGCCAATGTTAGTAAACAGTTTATTCTGTTATGGTTAATTATTGAAGCTAGTGACATTTGTTCTTTTCTCTAATGTATTATATCTAATAACAGCTTTAGTAAATTTACCAATATTCTCTTAAGTAAATATGGTTCAAACTGCATTAAATGAAATAACTGAGCTAGAAGGAGAATGCCAGGGACTTAAGCATATAAACTCTTATGAATTTCTGGAAGGAGGGGTTACTTTAAAAACATAAGTATAGGACAGTGTTCCAAAGCCTTGATGCTATTTAACATACAAGTTACAATTTGAAGATTCCAAACTATTTAAAAAATGTTGAATGGATAATTTTTGAGCGACTTGCCTGGCATCAAGTTTGTAGTTCAGTTGATAAACAACAAAGACAGGGAAAAGGGATTAAAGATGTGGAAGTGGTTAGATAAAGAAGTCAGACAACAAAAGCCAAGATCTTATTTATAACATTTAGGTTATCTTCTTGCTGATAAAATCAAACATTATTTTCCTGTAGTTAAAATACAACACTTTCACCACACAGTGGTGCTATAGTTCTGGCGTATTTGCATGTGATTTTATATTTAATCCTCTTTATTAAAACTATTTTATTTTCCAAAGTCTTTTGTCAGTCATACACAGGTTTGGTTGAATATTCACATCCCTTATTTCAGTTACATCAACTTTAGTTTTCTTACAAGAGAGATAACTGTAGCTTGATGCATTCATGCACAAAAACAGTTTCCATTTCTCTTCTTGTTGAACAGATGTGCTAAAAGAAAAACTACATAAAAGAAGTGTTCGTATTTTGACTGGATTGGGAAGATACTTTCAACGATTGGACAAGGAAGGAAATGGACTTTTAGATAAAGCAGCTTTTAAGCAAGCTCTAAAAGTATTTCACTTAGAAGTGTCTGAAAAGGTATGTACCATAGAAAATTCTCTGTCGCAAATAATATGTTTTTTTTAGGTGGCATTATTCACTTTTCTACTGCAATTTTAGTAGTCCATTTGTTTTCTCCTTTATGCCCTGTTGTTAGTGTTAAGCCATCAGGCAATATGTTTTGTTGATTTTTAAAATTTCAACATTCCTTTATCACATATTTATTAAGAGCCTAATAACCAGGCATTGTGCTAAGCTCTGAGACAACATACTCTGTACTCTCAAGATCTTCATAATTGAAGGAATATGAAAATAAAACAAAATATATAGGAAATAGAGAATATTTTTCGAACACATGGGATGGGTAATTAATTCCAAGCCAGGTTATGGGGAAGGAGAGGGAAAATCATGGAAGGATTCCTGGAGGAGATACAATCAAACTGAGTTCTGAAGGATGAGGAGGAATTACCCAGACAAGAGAGGGGGAGGAGAGTGGATCAGACAGTGAGTATTTCATGAAAAGGAGAAGCACATGTGAAGGCTTGAATTAAAAAGGGAATGTGGCCTGTTCCCCAAACTGTAAATAGTTAATCTTCACACATACTGTTCCCTCTGCTGTGAATAATCTTTCACCAGGTCTTTGCATGCTGGATTTTCTCAACATTCAGCCCACAGCTTTCTCTACCAAGAGCACTACCCTGACACTCTGTCTAAAGGAGCACCCCCATCTGATCCCCGGTCCTTTCTATACCAACTTCCCGTTTTATTTTTTTCATGCCATTTGGTACATTTGTCTGGCTCTGCCTGCAAGTAGAATATAAGTCCCATCAGGGCAGGGACCAACCAGGGTGCTTCTGGCTTCCTGCTCTTTTTCTAGAACCTCAAATAGAACCTGATATATGGCAAATGCTAAATAAATAGACAACGCATTATTTTGAGTGAATAGATGTATGGAAGGAACGAAAAGGGAAGAATGGAGAGAAATAAATCTGGTACATTAAAGTCTTGCAGGCCACGCTAAGAAGTTTGGATTTTATTCTAAAAGTATGTGAACTTGAAACTCATTTGCCTCAAGGATTTCAGATAAAAGACTCTCTTGCATTGTTCTCTTTTGCTTCAAATGGTTTTTGACATAGATGTAATGTATTAATATTTTGTGGAGGGAACATTGGAAATTGAATTTATGAGATTTAGGTTCATGTTCTAGCCTTATTGCTTGAACTGTGTGATCTTGGGCAGGTCTCTTAACTTCACTGATTGACAGGCTTTGCCTGAGCAATTCAGAAATAACTGCTGTAGTCGGAATTGCTTGGAGGCTCAAATGAAAAGATTACATGGGAATATGCCTTGTCAACCGTAAAATTCTGTACCAATATGATGTCGCCCAACATTGTTCTGACATACCCGTCTTTTGGTTTTTTTATGTTTAATCTTGTGGCCCACCTAATGATACGCACCAGGGATTACCTCACTTCACCTTTTCCTTTCATAGATTAAAAAAATAAAACATCAGTAGGAAATTAGGAAGCTGTGGCATCTTTGTCCACAGGCATGCAGGTGTGAATGAAAAAAAAACACAAACTGTGCTTTTCCTCTGCTTTCGCACCATCACAATCAACACAGAATACTTCTGTGACCAAATGTGTGTGTGGGTTTCCTCACACAGCAAGCAGCAAACACTAGCTGTGTGTTCTCTAATTCAATTCGGTCCTGACGCTATCTACCTGGAGATAGCCTCAGATCCCACAGGTTGAGGGCTCAGTCCCACAAAATTGTACCCTCCCTTCCCCCAGACACCATTTGCAAGTCTGGGCCTTCAGAACTTCTGACTGACCAGCTTCAAGTTGAAGTTCCCATGACTTCCTCTCTGGGTTTGACTAATTTGCTAGAGCAGCTCACAGAACTCAGGGAAACTTACATCTAATGGTTTATTGTAAAGAATATTACCCGAAATACAGATGAAGAGATGCATAGGGCGAGGTATGGAGAATAGGAGTGGAGCTTCCAGGCCCACCCTGGGCGCGCCACCCTCCAGGAACCTCCACTGTTCAGCTATTCAGAAACTCTCTGAACCCTATCCTCTTGGGCCTTTTATGGAGACTTCATGGGATAGGTATAATCGACAGCCATGCAGGAATGTGATTAGACAAAAAGGATACGAACTCATACTAACAGACTGAGTGGGGAAACTCAGCAAGGCCTGTCCAGATTTTTCTTGGCCTCTCTGTGCAGCATTCCTTCCTCCAGGGTACAGGGCAGGACCCCTTCCAAAATGAGAGTCTTAATGGCCTACAATCAGACGAGGTAAGTCAGAGAATTTGTTTATTTATGGTCGGCTCCAAGACAGAAAGGTGAGGGAAGATTCCTGCCTTGGGGAGAGAAAGGAGCAGACGAAAGGAAGGCAGCAGAAGGTCAGAGAGAGAGATTCTATTTTCTGAGGGCTGCTTCTGAGGCCTAAGGTGCCCCAACATTATAACCAGACTGTAACAAGGGCTGCGGGAATTATGAACCAGGAACCACGGATGAAAACACACACACATACACACACACATATTAAATCTCATAATATCACACA
>NW_012149808.1:202918-206556 GCF_000956105.1 Propithecus coquereli
CTAAATGGCTCCTGACTTTATAGAACTGTTCACCACAGAGGTCTCTTAAAATAGCTTTCTTGGTGGCTTTGATTGGATTTATATGAAACATTTTGAATTTTTTTATTAAATGAGCTATCTTATCTAGGGTTACAAAAGTTATAACAAAATACAACTATGATGATTTTGCTTGTGACCATATATGACTTAAAAATGTAACAGTGATCTCTGTTTGATTATTTTTAGGATTTTGAGTCTTTGTGGCTAATTCTGAATGTCAATGGTAATGGCAATGGCAAAGTTGATTACGGAGAATTCAAACGTGCCATTTTTGGTGAAATGAATGAATATAGGAAATCATTTGTTCGAAAGGTAACTCTGTTAAGTAATCTTTCAAATTGTTACTTTTAATAGATTATTAGGTTTATTATTTTAAAACTATAATGAATTACCATTTAAAATGTTTTAAATCTATTATATTTACCTGTAATGTATGTTGGGTTTAGTAAAACACAAAACAAACAAGCACATACTCATATAGATCTACCCAGAATAAAGCAAAATAACTTATGCATTTCTTTTAGAAAAATATTATAAGATGAAAATAAAATTTGAAATCAAATCTTCGTTAATATATTACTAGCTCCATAAATTGCTGCCTCCATAAATTAGTAGCTACATAGCTATATGCATTATAAAATATCTCTGAGCTTCAGTTTCCTATCTCATACAATTAGTATTAGGATTAAAGGAGATAATAAATATAAAATTCTTAGTGTCAGTGCTCAATATATTTTATTTTAGAATGAACATTAAAAAATGTTTCTCTGGTTTTTATCATATGCGTGCTAAATATTAACATGAAGATTAGAATGATCATGTTAGATTAGAATTAAAAACAGGAGCCTTGATTGCTATAGGAAACTGCATGTTACTAGGGTTCTGGTAGCCATTTTTAGAGTATGCTTTTGAGCAACATAGTTCTCCTTTTCTTTTGCATATGTACTTAATATAAAATGTACATGTAACTAATGTCGAAACACAGCTATTCTGTATAGAGTAATATAAACAATTATATCAAGTATAAATCTCAAATAGGAAAATCAAAGTCTCTACTTTTACTGGCCAAGAGATACTATAAAATCCTTAAACAAAATTACCCCATAATGTTTATAAATTTGTATTTATTTGTAATTTCATGTCCCGCTGATAGGTCAGGAATAGAAACTGGAGGCTTGTCTCTTTCATAAATCTTGGTATAGGGAATAGAGGATAAGGTAGAGTTATAAAGGACTGTGTTAGTTTGCTTGGGCTACCATAGCAAAATCCCACAGACTGGGTGGCTGAAACAACAGAAATTTATTTTTTTACAGTTCTAAAGGCTAGATGTCCAAATACAAGGTGCCAGCAGGTTTGGTTTCTTCTGAGGCCTCTCTCCTTGTCTTACAGATGGCTGCCTTTTTTCACTGGGTTCTCACATGGTCTTCCCTTTGTCTGTGTTGTTTGTGTCCCACTCTCTTCTTACAGGGACAGCAGTCATATTGGATTGCCCCCCCCCCCCCGTGATTCCATTTTAACTTAATTACCTCTTTAATGGCCCATTTTCCAAATAGTGTTATATTCTGAGGTAGTAGGAGTTAGGATTCGACATATGAATTTTGGGGGAACACAATTCATTCTACAGCAGGTACCATATTTCCGTGAACTCAATATTGTGAATAAACAAACTTGATTTTAGTTTGGACTCTTCTGCAAATGTGGGATGTTGCTTTGGGTAGCTTATGTTTCTGTTTACCTAATCCTCTTTTCAGTGAAATATTTTGGGATAGTCACACTTGCACTGAATTAGAGGAGCAATAAAACCACTAGCATTTTAAAAGGTAGTGTTAAATTTCAAGAAATAGAGCAACAAAACTCATTTAAAAAATATTTCACTTTCTCATTAATTTTAGTGATGAAATATTTGCAAGCTCATTTATAGAGTTAAAATAGTCTGCCTGGCAATTTGTTATGGCTGTTTATAAGTTTCATATAAATCCTAGACCTGGAAGTTACCCAAGAGGTCCTTTACCTAACTTTTAAGTTTGCAGAGGACAGCCAGGGAAACAGAAATTGGGTTACTCTCTTAAGGTCATGATGCTAGAAAATGGTAGAACTTTCTACTTGACTACAGGTTTCCTAATATCTTGCTTCAGTATCTTTTCTGTTGTATTTATGATGCTTCTTTCATATACTATTAGGTTGGTGCAAAAGTAATTGTGGTTTTTAGCATTGTTGAAATTTGCTGTTCGATAATGGAATATATTCTTAAATGTGGTTATGTTAAATATCATTTTAACGCACATCTGTTGCTTTATGTTTTTTTGCTCATGACTTATAACTTGCCATTTATTTTATATTTCTTTTAGACTATGGAAATGATTTTAGACAAAAAGCAAATTCGAGCGATTTTCTTATAGGGGTTGTAAAGCAGCAGAGACAACTGGCAACATCAACAACGCATTTGGCCCAGGAACTGCTAACCAACGTACAGTGCAGTGGTGGTTCAAGAAGTTTTTCAAAGGAGATGAGAGCCTTGAAGATGAGGAGCACAGTGGCTGGCCATTGGAAGTTGACAACGACCAATTGAAAGCAACCATCGGAGCTGATCCTCTTAAAACTACACAAGAAGTTGCCAAGGAACTCAAGATCAACCATTCTACAGTTGTTCGGCACTTGAAGCAAATTGCAAAGGTGAAAAAGCTCAATAAGTGGATACCTCATGAGCTGATCGAAAATCAAAAAAATCGTCGTTTTGAAGTGTCATCTTTTATTGTACCAGCAATGAACCATTTCTCTATTGGATGTGCAAGAAAAAATGGAGTTTGTGTTAGACTACTGGTGAAAACCAGCTCAGTGGTTGGACCAACAAGCTCCAAAGCACTTCCAAAACCTAACTTGAACCAAAAAAAGTCGTGGTCACTGTTGGGTGGTCTGCTGCTGGTACGATCCACTACAGCTTTCTGAATCCTGGCAAAACCATTACATCTGAGAAATATGCTCAGCAAATTGATGAGATGCACTGAAAACTACAATGCCTGCAGCCAGCATTGGCTCATCTGCCGTATTCACCTGACCTCTGGCCAACTGACTACCACTTCTTCAAGCATCTCAACAACTTTTTGCAGTGAAAACACTTCCACAGCCAGCAGGAAGCAGAAAATGCTTTCCAAGAGTTCGTGGAATCCGGAAGCACAGATTTTTACATTACAGGAATAAACAAACTTATTTCTCGTTGATAAAAATGTGTTGATTTTAATAGTTCCTATTTTGATTAATAAAGATGTGTTTGAGCCTAGTTATAATGATTTAAAATTCATGGCCTGAAACGCAATTACTTTTGCACCAACCTAATAGTTTAGTACTTTTCAACTGTTTTGTTTATAGCTCAGAAATAACTTACCGCAAAATAGAAAATTCGTTCTCATGTCTAATGATTTTGATAAAAAAATAACATTTCACTGTTTATGTAGGCCTTTATGAAACTAGACTGCAACAGAACTGGAAGTGTGCCTATTATAAACGTAAGAAAATGTTATTGTGCAAAGAAGCATTCTCAAGTAATTTCAGGTAACTATTATGAGTCAAAATACATTGGATTTCTAAAAATGTTAGTTAAT
>NW_012149808.1:208711-211005 GCF_000956105.1 Propithecus coquereli
AATAGAAATGGGATAGCCCAAATATATTTCTGTGAAATAGTATTAGAAATACAGTGTTTATTGTTATAAATATTTTCTGGTCTTTAAGAGGAGCAAAAGAAATTTAGTTACAAATGATGGAAGGTAGGTATTTCCTGGGTATGTATTTTTCAAGGGGTGTGGAGTATTTAAAGGAAGTATGAAATTCTTGACTATTTGAAATATAAATTTAAATCAAAAATGCTTTTCTTAGAAAAAAGTGTGTTAAAACTCATGTGTTCCAAGGTATAGATGGTAAACAGAGAGGGAAATTTCTCCTGACAAAATTTATGTTTTTATATACATTAAATCTTGATTAATATTTAGACTTGACTGACATTCAATTACAAATTCATTTTATTGTTTTATATTAACATCTCTACATAGCACAATTATTCAGTCCTTTTTCATTTAACATGTTTTTCATTGAACATTTCGTCCTCTACTTCTTATATGTTTTTAAAAGACAGCAAACTTTTTGATACCCAAAGTAGATTTCATTCCTGTAGTTTGAAAGGCACTTTACAATGTATTATTATCTAAATCTACTAGAGAACCTCTGGTTTATGGAAAAAAAAAATCCAACTCTTACTCCAATTTTGTCCATCCTATTAGACAAATGATTAGAATGGTATTCCCATTTAAGCCTGTTATTTAAAATGACAGCTGATTTTTAAATGTTTTAGAGGGTCACATGGGTTTTTTGACCCCTATTCTGCTATTATACAGCCTTTCTTTATTTTGAATATTATCGGATCAACTTTAGCTTCCTTTAATCTTTTAATTTCTCTTACTAAGAAATTTATGATTTAAAAAAATGTGTTCTATGCTAGGATCCTGCGGATGGATCAGTGCAAGAGAGAGAGAGAGGCAGGGAAGGAGTGGCAAATTAATGAGATGAATTAATTCTAGTTAATGTTTAAATAAGTCGAAGAGTAGTTTGACATAAGATTTCAAACTGTTGAAAAGATTTCATTAGACGATTCTTTTATTATCATCACTCATTTTACTGAACTTTTAAGGAAACTGTATCATAGTACTATTTTACAGGCCATTCCACAGAAGAAGAAATCAAATCATCATTTCTAGAAACATTAAAAGATACCTGCAGCAAGTCTGATGAAGTGTCATATGGTGAATTTGAAGATTACTATGAAGGTTTAAGTATTGAGATAGCAGATGATGAAGATTTTGTTAACATCTTACGTACTCCGTGGGGAATTTAGTTTTAAATGATGACTATGTTATCAGCACTAAGCATTTTATTGGAGAGATGAATTGAATGTAAAGGACGATGAAACGCTGGAGCATATAGTTTTCTAGTACTGCCTTTATTCTGTTTTTTCTCAAAAAGTTTGAGTCCAGAATGAGAAATATTCAGAAAGATAGATGTAGGAGTGTGTGCGTGTGTGTGTGCGCACGCGTGCGTGTGTGTGTCTGTACGTGTGTATGCATGCTCACATGTCCATAAATTTGTAACTTGGTTTATTACTTATCTTGAATATATTTTAGAGGTTTTTTTTTTTTATTAGCCTCAATAGGAAAGTTACATCTGCATCAAACTATATAAGAGCATCTGTATAGTAATCTAGTTTTCTGTCCTTTTACTTTTTTTTTTTTTTTTGCTACCTCTTCCTCAGAATATAATTGCCACCATTCTTAATGTGATGAATTGGAATTGGGCCCAAAGCCAATGAGACTGAAATACTTAAAAACATGTTTTAAACATATGAAAATGTTAAAGGATATGCAAGAGATATTTTTCAAGCAGTGCAATTATAGACGTTTTTTGTATTTCAAATATTTAGAATGATGAGGATATACCCTACAATGCCCATTTAAACACTGACTTGTCTTATAAATTTTTGTATTATAATGATATATTGTTGTTTGTTCAATAGAGCACAATGTAGTTATTCTAGTGATCAGTTATGGTCTTTCTTTTATTCTATATTTAATTTAACTGCAATCCTTTTCACCTGCATAGAATTATTATTTAGGTAGAAACAATACAATATGGAAGGGGAAATGTTCTCTTAGATTATTAAGTAAAGATCTCAAAAAGTGCATTATTGTACATATGGATCTAAGGGATAATTTAGTAATTCTCACCCTAAATGTAAAAGCATCTTTTGTGTCCTAAAATGAATGTAGGGTATTCTAACCATCTCTTTTTGTTATACCAAACAACTGAATCGCATCTTTCTAAACATATATTATTTAATGTTTAGATGTATTATAATCATTCTTTCTAAATTCTCTATTTCTCACTTTTG
>NW_012149808.1:214629-216915 GCF_000956105.1 Propithecus coquereli
GAAAATGTATTAATGGATACACATTTTCAGATTTCTCTGTTTAATCCCATGTAAGCTGATTTGTATAGTTTTTGAGTATCCAAGCAAGGTAAAGTTATTTGGAAGGATTTGAAAAAAAAAATTACCTATCCAGTGACAAATTTTATGCAAGGAGAAAACGATCAAGGTTCCTGTTGAGTTTAACTTTTCCTTTTATTAAGTTAGAATGGGACTCTGAGCCATGGCTAAATGAATTTAGACATAAAATGAAAAGATTTTCACCTATTGAGTTTCGTAAGATTTTTAAATGATAAAGCCAATATGAAACAAATGACTGCATTTCAAGAAAATCCTGTGTCACTTACAAAATTTGTCACTTATTCAGTAGTCGAAGAGTCTCTTATAGAAGAACATTTAGAAAATATGTTGTAATAAAAAGTAATTTTGAGGAAGCATTCAGATGACCTCTCCCTCAAGAAATAGTATGTAGTTATGTTAATATTTTAATATAAATTATGTTGTGGAATGAGCAGTCTTTGAAATCACCAAATACTGATTTCAGACAAGCTCTCCTGCAAGTTAGCTGTATGACTTTGGGAAGCTATCGAGTTGCTACTTAGCTGCAGGTTGATGTGAGGATTGAATAGATATAGATATGAATATAATTGACATGTAGACATAGAATGGTACTTACCACAATCTAGCATGTAAATTTTATCCAGAGTGAATTTATTTCCTCTGGGTTTTTTGTTTTTTTTGCCTGAAATAAAGAAATTATCTAAAAGTTTTCCTTTGCTTTCACTGATTATCCCAAATGACAATCATAAGAGCTGTTCTCTTAAAGCAACATTTTTAATAGGTAGGAATAATTTGCATGCCACCATATCCTCCTGCATTTAATAAGCTCTCATTATTATAGTTCTCTTCCTTCACAACACACGAAGGAAAATAAAAATCTTGTGTCGAGGCTTTTTCTTCAAAGCATGAAGCAAGGTGGCAGATTAAAAAAGAGATTAGTAAAAACATATGTCGTTATTCAAATTAATTGGAAGATGATACATGTGTAAGACTAATTTTATATCTCTAGAGACTTTAGGCAGCATTCTTATTACCTTTGGTGTGCATACTGAGACCACTGATGACCCTGAATCCGGCAACAGATTGTGTTTTCCAACGATGGCGGCAATAGTATCTCTCATCCCACATACTCTTTTTACATAGTAAACTTGTCTTCACATCAAGAGGTGGGGTCTATGTCCCCTCTGCTTGAATCTGGATGACTTGTTAGTTGCTTGTAGCCCATAGATTGTGGCTAAAGTGATGATGTGTTACCTCCCAGACTAGGCAAGGAAAAGCAATGTAGTTTCTGCCATGCTTGCTGGGACACTTGAGCCACCAGGTAAGAAATCAGACTACTTGGGAATGCCCAGCTGGAGAGTCCACGTGCAGGTGCTTTGGTTAACAGCCAGAGCCGAGCTCCCAGCTGATAGCTAGCATCAGTTGTCTACCATGTGAGTGAAATTCCTTAGACTGATTACAGCCCAAGTCAATATCTTACTACTGTGGTCCCCAACCCCCAGTCCACAGACTGTACTGGTTCATGGCCTATTAGGAACTGGGCCACACAGCAGGAAGTGAGCAGCAGCGGCGAGCAAGCAAAGCTTCATCTGTATTTACAGCCACTCCCCATCGCTTGCATCACCGCCTGAGCTCTGCCTCCTTTCAAATCAGCTGCAGCATTAGATTCTTATAGGAGCGTGAACCCTACTGTGAACTGCGCATGCAAGGGATCTAGGGTGTGCGCTCCTTATGAGAATCTAATGCCTGAGGATCCGAGGTAGAGCTGAGGCGGTGATGCTAGTGCTGGGGAGCAGCTGCAAATACAGATTGTCATTAGCAGAGAGGTTTGACTGCACGATAAATGTAATGCGCTTGGATCATTCTGAAGCCATCTCCCCCACCCCCGCCGTGTGTGGAAAAATCATCTTCCACGAAACCAGTCCCTGGTGCCAAAAAGGTTGGGGATCGCTGTCTTACTATATTCACATGAAAGATGCCAAGTGAGAAACACCCAGCCATGCCCTTACATATTCTTGATCCATTACTTCGTGAACAAAGTAAAATGTTTACTTTAAGTTGCCAAATTGTGAGGTTATATTTTTACAATAATAGTAAGTAGAACAAATCCTTAATTAGAATTTGAATAAAAGCAAGAATATTCAAAACATTTTGTCAAATATTCAGGGGATTTAATTAATATGACCCACAGTTTAAAAAATTCTTCTGAGATATTAAGGGAGAAAATAG
>NW_012149808.1:216965-218261 GCF_000956105.1 Propithecus coquereli
TTAATTTAAAGCATAGACCAAAGCCATTAGGGAGGAAATAAACAATTTTTGTAAACCAGAAACTTGACAGCTATTTGCCCTTCTTCATTTAAAAATTCTTGGGTTTATTGTCTGTACTTATTTGTCTCTTTGATATTTATAATCGATATAAAACTCTTATTTTCTGCTTAGGAGAGCCTGAGGAATTTAAGTTAAAATTTTAGACAACAGATAATTACATGTGCAGGTTCTCAGACTTAGTTTTACTATATGTGTTTATACAGTTATCTATACTTGAGTATTTAAGGTAGAATGAGGGAGTGTATTTCTCTATGCATGGAGCTATACATACAATAACTGTTTTTCATCAAAATTTGAGGCTATAGTAAATTTCTCAAAGTTATCTTAGAGATTCATTTCCTGCTATATTTCTTCTAACTGTATTTTTTTACATAATTGATTAATAAATGCATTCTTATTATAAAGAAAACATTTGACTGCCACACTCCTCTCTCATTACATTCCCTTCATAAAAGTAAAAGTTATCTTTTAACATATATATTTGAGCACTTACTCTATGAATTTTTATATCTATATATTTAACATATATACTGTAAATATTTAATACTTTTTGAAGATTTCATTTGACATGAAAGGTGCACTAAACATTGTTATATTTTGCTTTTTATACTCAACAATGTGATTTGGGGCTCTTTCCATGTTAATCCACATTGAGCCACCTTATTTTTTATCTGCTATATATTATTCTTGTTATAAATCCATATACTACAATTTACCTAGCCATTCTCATATTAGTAGGTTTTTAATTTCTGAATATTGGCATATAATCAATGAAGCAATGCATATGCTTATTTGTGACTCCTTAGGTCTGTTTTCTGCTGTTTCCAGAGTGATGTTAATACCTAAGAATAAATTACTTACTTGGAAATAGTAATTAAAATTTAAAATGTAGGTTTCCTTGGGCTAGGGGCTGCGTGGTGGGGACAGAGAAATGGGATGGCACCCACCCACTGCACTGCAGCCCTGGCCCTAGGAAATCTACATTTTAAATTTTAATTGCTATTCCCAAATTACATTGTAAAATGGCTATACTAGATTACACTGCCATTCTCCGGAGAATTCCTCCACAACTTTGTGAACAATTTAGCTTTTGCCCATCTGATAGGTTAAAAAAAAACATTTTATCTGCATTTTCCTGGTTACTAGGGAGGTTAAATATATTTTCATATAATTATTGATCGTTTTTTCATCTTTTATGAATATTTATGACCACATTTTATGAATGGTTTCTTTTCA
>NW_012149808.1:218311-219048 GCF_000956105.1 Propithecus coquereli
TTCTTAAGTTAGACCTGATCAATTGCATCTTTGGAACCATTAATAGCTTTGCCTCAGAACTCAATGAGAAGTTACCTTTTAGAAAAATTAAACCAAATAATATGCATAGGTGTATGTGTGTATGTACACACACACAAACATTCTATTTTATAGTCTCTGTTTCCATATTATTTTCCAATTAAACTATTGCATTTTAGTTTATTTATTAAGAGTCTCACTCATGTTCCTTGTGCTTGGCTAATTCTGAAGCTATAGATAACTACTAATCTTAATTGAAAGTATTTAGCCCTAATTGATTTTTACCCTTAGGCAAACCCATAGTTGTTTTCATTTATTCTTTCCTTCAGTAAACATATATCGAATACTTATATGTCAGGCAGTGTGCCAGGCACTGAGAGGATACACCACGAATCACGCAGTCACTACTCTCATGGACCTATTTGTCTAGTGCATGAAATAGGCATATCATTAAGCAATTATTAAGCATAAGTAACTGAGAAGGCCCAGTAATGCGATAGTGGCAGCCGATCAGAGAAAACTGCCTATACAGTTAAAACTAGAGATGCTTCTTATGGGACAAGGAGGGATTAAATAGTGAATATCAGGGATGGAGATGGGAAAAGTGGGAAGAGAAAGGCATTCTAGACAGGCCGAGCATGAGAAAATGCACAGAACTGAGGAAGGGCATAGTATGTGCTGTGTATGTATGTTTGCATATATACACATACACATGCATG
>NW_012149808.1:219098-221171 GCF_000956105.1 Propithecus coquereli
AAAAATTCACATTTTATTAGAAAACAGGGGATATTATATAGGAATTTTAGCTATATTTTAATAGAAAAGATATATTTGCATAATGGAGCAATTATAGTATGATTAAAATGTTCCTGTTTTAAGTTTTATAATATATAAGTACATGAGCTAATGAGCCAGTGATTCTCCATAGAGACCATCACTTAGAATAACTCATAATTTTGATACCACTTACCACTTTTGACTTCTAGTGAGTCTAAGTTGTTGACAGTTACTTCAGGAGAGAATTGTGCACAATAGTCTATGCTTACTGAGGTTGTTTAACATGCTTTTATGAGATTATAGTTTGTAGTGCTTGCAGAAATAAAATACATACCCTGATAAACTGTAATCACTCCTAGGTTGACCAGTAAAGACAAACACTATAGCGAAATTGCTTAAAGAAATAGAAGGGAATGAGCCTATATAATACAAGCCAAGCAAAGAAGACCAAAGAGAATCCAAAGAGTTGACAGGGATGTATTAGTAGTCAATCATGAGAAACAGCTCCTATCATATCCTTCCATTTTTAAAGTTATACAACTTCAAAGGAAAACTTATTTATTGGATGTGCTTCATATGATAAAGAAGAAATGCCACATATTGGAGCCACTGTAAATTTAATCGTTATTTGTTGTCAGTCATTTTTATGTGGTGAGTAGCACTATCCATGCAGTTGCCCAAGGCTCTGAGATATTCCAGATTTTTCTCCCATTCCCTATATCCACTCATTCTCTCATCCTATGGGTTAATACTTTTGGATCTGTCTCTTTCACCATTCCCAATGCTTATGCCTTGGGTTAAACTCTTACCACTTCTCAGGTGTATTGTCCCCTCATCAACTCTGCCTCCTCCCCGGTCCTATTTCAACCCATCCTACACGTGGATATTGGGACAATCTTTTAAAAACATACATAACTTCCTGAATAAAATTCTTCCTGACGTCCCATATCTTTCAGAAAATTCAAACTCTGATCTTAACACATAAAAACTAAATGATCTGGTCTCCTTAAGCTCATCCGTCTATATTCAGCTTATTCCCCACACTCCTTCAGCCATTCTGAACTATTTAACAGCTTTTAAAATGGATTGTGAGGTTTCAAACCTCTGTTCTTTCATACCAATTCTGCTACTTTTATTAATATCTAAAATTATTTTCTCTACTTAGAGCATTTAACTTAATTTATACTGGTCTTCTAACATTACATCAAGAATCATTTCTTCTGACTAAAGTTAGTCAGAAAAACTCTTAAATCTGATTACAGTTGCCCTTTCTTGAGATCCCAATGGAACCCTGAGTGTGCCCTTACTCTAGCAGTTATCACTTCATACTGTAATCATCCCTTTGCTTATGTTTCTCCCACCAGATTGTAAACTATTTGAGAGTAGGAACAATATCTTATTTAACTTTGTGGTCCTGGTGTCTAGCACAATGTCTGACATGGGGTAGGTGTTAAATGAATATTCATAGGCTGGGTAAATGTGTGATTTATTGAGCAGCAATTATTATGGTTTTTGCATTTGAACAGTTTTACATCAAAACATTTTGGCATACATCATGCAAATAGTATGAATGTACTATATTGTGCAAGCTTCAACTACATACAGGCAGTAAATTACCCTAATAAAGATTGCACAGACTGCAGGTTTTAGCTAGCTCTTTTTCAACAAGGCCTTACTACTCAGGGACTATATAGTCACTTAAATTATAAGGAACTCATTCAACATCTGATGCCCAGCTAATTAGCCTTCTAAGCACAATGAGTTTTATCCATGGAAACCGTGTCTTGTTAGAGCCTTAAATTGTCTTTGGTCCACCTTTGGATTAGAACTACTCTGGTTGCCTGACTCTGAAAGTAAGGCAGCCAGATCCTGCCCCTAGAATGTTGCTGCTACTTCTGTTCATGAGCCTTTCATGCACAACGGTGGCTAGAACTCTTAAAAGGACAAACTGGTGGGATTTCTCTGAGTTTGCAGAACAGGTTGTGTAATCTTTTTGTACCTCCTTGCTAAGAAATGTTTGTTTAACAAATGTATTTGGCAGAATTTACTCTG
>NW_012149808.1:234641-236109 GCF_000956105.1 Propithecus coquereli
CTGGAGGCCTCTCCCATCCGTGGTTAAAGAAATAGGGTTAAAAATGTAGAAATGGGGCATTTTTATTTATGTTCAGTGACTATTAGCCACCCACCTATTCAAAAAGCATGAATCTCACTTCTGGGAATCTTCAACATGATATCTCACATGTTCTCAGAACCCATTGTACCAGCTGTGTTAACTGTACTTACAGTGGGCTGTGAGAGTAAGGAGGAGATGGCAATGGCAGTGGAGGGTTGGATGCCTGTTCAAAGCACCAGCGAGCTAGCAGGTCCTTTACCCAGGAGTGAGTCCATCTTGTTGCTCTGTGCCCAGTCCTCTCTAAGTCAGACAGTACATCTCCCACCTGGTGAAGAATTTGGGTCCACAGGTCTTGGCAATGTGGAATGGATCCAGTTATCTGAGTTGTTGAAACTCTACCTGGAGCAGAGGCAGAAATTTCAACCACAAGAAAAAGGGGCTGAGCTTGATGGAGCTACCCTTAGAACAATAACAGTTTGTATTGAATATAGAAAAATGTTAAGATCTAAGGGGTTTAACCAGCTTTGTTTTTGATCTTGCACAGAAACTTTTGTCCTGGCTGCCAATATTTTGGACAGATCTTTGGCTTTCTTGAAGGTGAAACCTAAAACTTGTCTTAGCTTGGAGTCTGTTTTTTCTGCTGTTTGCCAGAGTAGCTGACGGAGAATGCAATGTTTTATCCAGTCATGAAGTAATCTGGATTATAGTCAATGTAAATGCATTGCTTCTGACAAAAAAAAAAGTAAAAATTAATTTCGGAAAAAATTCAGTACTATGATTGGAGTGTACTGTATCTTAAACTTCTTTTGCTTATATGACACTATTATACTCTATATTTCAAAAAAGAAAGAAATATTGAGCCTTGTGAACTGGAAACTCAGATGAAAGCTTGCAATTTTTTACTAGTCTTTTCAAAGGCAAAGCCAATTTTATTAGCTTTGTGCCTTCTTAATCTGGAAGTAGAAATGTTGTGATTTATTGAATTATTGAAAATTCTTCTGCTTGTAAAGCATTCAAAGATTAATGACACTGAGTTGTTTTACTGGAGGGAGTAGTTTCTAAATGGTTAGCTGAATATTTTCTCTTAAGTGTTGCAAGAAGTTGGTTTGGATTGATGATAGGTGTGAAGCCCAGACCCTCTGAGACCACTCTTATGATGTTCCTAAGTTGTCAACCATACTGGAAGGTAGCTGTCTTCATGAAAGTGAAAATGAAGACTCTGAAGATGTGAGTTATGGAAATTAAAGTCTCAGCAACTCTCCACCTCAGTGATCAAAGATACACCCATTTTTCAACTTGAAAGTAACACAATTTCTGTGCTTTTCATTTTAGAAATCTAATTGTATTATGTCAAAATTTAAAGGCTGTGTATAGTTTATAAGCAACAAATGAGGGAGTAGGTATTCTCATCCAGTTTCCACGTAGGCAGGAATATTATAGACTAGAA
>NW_012149808.1:246887-253939 GCF_000956105.1 Propithecus coquereli
AATCAAAAATAAACTTAAAATACAGGTTTTTAACATCATGTATGTAATAGTCTAGTCATTGAATGTAGATAGGAATGATTAAATTTCTGTACCATGAATTATATATTGATGACTTTTTTTTTACTGATAAGTCAACATTGTTGAATGTTTTTCTTTTTTTTTCTTCATTTTTAAAAATCAATTTAGTTTATTCAGGATGTGTATATGCTTTTTAAAAGTAGTAACATTCATCGGGTGTCCAGCAGACGGGAGAGGGGAGGAGGTGGTGGGTATATTCACTTGTCATGGGCGCGGTGCACACCGTCTGGGGGATGGACATGCTGGAAGCTCTGACTCAGGTGGGGCAAGAGCAATATACACAACCTAAACATTTGTACCCCCGTAATTTGCTGAAATAAAAAAAAAGTTGAGGTATAATTAAAATATTAGAAATAAAAATCATAAAGTTGATCATTGTAAAGCATACAATTCAGTCGTTTTACTTTATTTATTATGTTGTACAACCCTCACCACTATCTAATTTCAGAACATTTCCAATCACATCCCCAAAAGAAACCCTATACCTGTTAGCAGTCAGTCTTAATCCCTCACGCCCATCACGTGTCAACCACTAATCTACTTTCTGTCTCAATGGATTTACCTATTCTGGACATTTTATACAAAGGGAACCATACGATATGTGTCTGGCTTTAAAAATATGGCCTTTTGTGTCTGGCTTCTTTCACAAAACATAATCTTTTCAAGATTTATATCAGATATTTCTCTAAAGAGACTCTTTCTGAAGTGGTAACAGATGACAAATCAATAATATTAATTAAGGATAAAATGGATGATTAAATAAAATAACAGAACTTTTGGAAGATTATAAAGAAAAACAAAAAGTCGAAGAGAAAAATAAGAAAAAAAGGATCAAGATAAATACAGGAGGTGCAACATATGATTAAGTCTGTAATCCTGTTATGGGAAAAAATGGGATGGGAGAAGAGGGGAATTATGGAAGAAATAATATAAGAAAATCTCTCAGAATTGATGGATGTGATCCCTGTTTGCAAGGTCACATCCTACACACAACAGAATGAAAATCATGTGATAGATTTATCCTAGTTTCTGGAAAAAATTACCAGTGAAAATATAGAAAGCTAAACAAAAGGAAGACAGATGCAGACATTATTATCTCGAGGAAAGAGTAAGAGTTATAAAATAAATGCACTGCTAATGGATTACTTGGCTCAGGGTAAACAAATTTTATGTGGGAATTATACGACAAACACTTTTAATTTAACTAAAGATTCTTTTATAACTATATTAGGAGGCTGGGCAGGTGAGGAAAGATTGGCAAAGGCAGTGATTTAGATAGTGAGCCCTCGACTACCATAAGAAGTATTTAATAGATTTGGGTTGATAACGGAGACGCTGGTGTATGAACATATTATCTAGAAATACTGCGGTAAATGCTAGAGAAACAGTCAAAGTCGCTGAATGCAGCTGCTTCTGAGGAGTGAGACTAGGGCTGGACAGGGGTGGTGGAAGGAACTGTGGCTTTTTTATATAGTTTTTTGGTACTATGTGATTTTCACTTATGATAAAAATTAATAAAAATTTAAATGTCAATATTTTAAGTTTTTTTTAAACCACCTGAATCTAACTTTTGTACTTTACTCATTTTTATTAGTATTATATACTACTCACTTTGTTAGTTTGAAATTTTTTTCTAATAGATCCAAGATATGTCGGTATTAACCTAACCTGCAAATATGGTTTTCTTTGACAAAAATTTACCTCCTTCATACGTTTTTTAAAGGAATTAATTATTGTATATCTGTGTAATGTCCATAGGAAAAATTCCACATTTAAATAAATATGTAGGATCATTTAGCATAAAATATATTGTAATCAAATGACATTCTTACCTGGCGCTGGGTAATTATGACAGTTATTTAATAATTGGAGGAGCGAGGAGTCAAGAGAACAAAGTAAATTTTTGTTAGTGGCACTTGGCAGGTCCAAGCCTTTGCACGTGCTCCATGTTTTGGTTTATGGCCACTTGCAGGGGGAAGATCATGTAATGTGGGTACTGATGGATAATTCAGTAAGCAGACCAAGCACACCCATAGCCAAAGTTCTTAATAAAATGTCAAATTTTTAAAAAAGACTTTTTAATGTTTACATATTATTAAAGTAGTTCTTTAAGAAAAATAAATATCTTGTTGAAATATTTTATATTTATTTCACCATTATTTATATACTTATTTTGAAATCCATACAGAGTAGGAGAGGCAGCACTATAATAATTTCAGTGCTTGTCAACTGCAAATGGTAATATCTCTTCTACTTAATGGTGGAGAGTAACTGTGCCATTCCTGTATTATAAACTGCTAATCATGGTCCAAATCACTAAATGGCCTTTGATCAGTCTCTTGGAATCTAATAAAATTCAGTAACAGGTCAATGATGGTTTGCCAAAGGTTTAGAGTGTACAACAACTGCTTTAAGATGGAGTCTATTGTGTTTCCATTTCATCCAGGATTTCTCTAGAGGGTAGACAGTGCAGTTGTGATTTCTTTGAGGCACAAAGAAGAATCTAAAGTAGCAAGAGGATTCTATTATGGTACCCAATCCAATGCTGGTTTTGCAGATTCCAAACTAGTTTGGGTCAGATTAATCAATGTCACAAAAAATATTTTAGGGTGTTGTATATTTACAAATTATAAATTCTCAATTGTGAATTTTGATGGGATCCCCTTTCTGGTCGTTTGGACTTTCAGAGTGTAGATAACAAGGCAAAGAGATTAAGAGGTCCTGAAAGAAAGATTAAAGAAACATGGCAGTTTATTATACACAGAAAAGCATCCTGCCTGGCAATGGATACGGCAGGGGGTTTATTTTGTCAATAGAGAGAAGCATTAGCCTGTAAAGTCTGACAGGGTAATGATACAGATGCTATGGAAGAAGAAATGAGAGTGTGGGATGTTGAAATTTTTCAGTGATTAAGAAACTCAGTAATGAGAATTGTTTATAGGTGACTGTTCTAAGATATTTTCTATTCTAAATTTTGTGCAAGTCATTTTCATGCAGGAAGTGCTATACCTTGCCCGTCACCGGGAGGTGATAAGGACTATGCATGGGGAATTTTCAGCAGGCATCAGTAGTTCTGATAAATCCAGGGCTTTTTTAAATAGGGTTAGAAGTGGTGATGAGTCATTAGTTTAAGACCCTTCATAACAAGCCTCCAAGTATCTTATAATTAATTCAAATGGTGACAAGATGATTTCCTTTAGCTCTGCAACTCTTTACTGCCAGGTCAGAAATGAAGACCTCAAAACAGGATATTTGGTTTCTGTGATGCCTACTTCTTCAACTTCTTTAGGACAGTTAAAAGCATGCCAGCTGCTGAACAACAGTTACTCAGCAAACTTAACTTTAGGTCCCATAATGTCACATCTTTTGATCTACTCACCGTGTCTTAAATCCTGATTCTTTTGTTGGAATTATTTCCTTTTATCAACAATTACAGCAATGCTATTGTCCCCTACCCCCCATATAAGTGCTATTTCTTCCTCATAATAGATCTCTAAAAATGTCACATCAGAGTAGACACCACAGAACCCGAGAAGCTCTCTTTCTTTGTTGCCAAAGTCATTCTGATATTTTGAAATTACATTGCACTTTTTATCTGAAAAGCATTGTGAAGAAATACTTCCTTCTCCAAGGAAGTTATTGGATATTGAATGAATTATAGTCCCTGTTTTCCCTGTTGGTGAAAAAGTGTTCACATTATCTTCAGATAAACTAATTTCATGATTTATTAATGACCATAGGACAGTCATTTGAAATGGTAAGGCTAGAAATAGTGAAATAAAAAAACACATTTTTATGAGAAATTCTGAAATTTAAAGAGTTATATTTTTGATTTAGCCTGAAGGAGCTGCAGTTATATCTAGAAGGAACTGAAGGCAAGCCACTGACATGATTGGGAGTTTGGAGCAAGTGACAAACGGGAATTTGTCTTAAAAGGCAGACGGTGGCCTCAGGAAAGGAGACTTGGTAAAGGTACTGAGTAAAGGCAGGGAATAATAGAATTGCCAAAGTGAGTTTTTGAAGCTATCTAATAAGACTTAATCTGGAATTGTTGAGTTTAACAAGAAAGGACACAGTAATACTTGGGGCTTTTATCAGTGGTTTGCTAGCCTGAGGGGATAACAAAAAAATAATGCTAACCTTAGGATGAATTGCTTAATTTTTACCTCAAATTCTTACCTAGATACCATAAAGAACAAGCTGACATTTATTAAACAAAATCAGAACTTATTCTCTCATTTAAACATCAAGTAATTTACCAAATTTTCAAAAAGACAAAATTTCACAATTGTTCTGAGAGGAGGTGGAGATTTTTGGTGGGTACCTAAAAACAGCCTCTAGAATCTGGAAAAGTCAAGAAAACTAATTGTCCCCTAGAACCTTCAGAAAGAATGCAGCCCTGCTGACATCTTGCTTACAGCCAAGTGAGACCCATTTCTGACTTCTCTAGAATTGTGGGATAATAAATTTGTGTTGTTTTAAGCCACTAAATATGTGGTAATTTGTTATAACAGCAATAGGAAATTAATACAGATGTGAATTAATGGAAATTGATGTGATTGATAAAGGAAAGACTAGAGGAAAACAGATATACAAATTAAATTTCTTTCTTTCTTTTTCTTTTACTTTTTTTAGCTTAAGTGGCCAGTTGGGATAACAATGCATCCAGAGAAGCAAATGGGAATTGGCAATGGGAGCTGTTTTGGGAGAGGAGATAATGCAATTCAACTGATTTATGTTGAGTTTGAGGTAGTAGAATAATATGAATGCATAAATATCCAAAGAAAAAACAAATTTGGATATGGAAATTGACAATAGAGAGAAGCTATTGAGAATGGAAAAATTAATCTACAGTATTCTAGGCAATAACAAAAGAATGATTGAGCTTTGGAGATTTTCAAGTTTAGAAGTAAACTAACATTTTGAAAAATACGATAATGAAGCAATCAGACAAGTGGAAAGGAAATTAGTCAAGGATAGGGACAAGTTCTCAGAGAGTTTGTGGTATGTAACTGGAGTTCAGTGAACATCTGTTGAATGAGTAGAAGAGCAGCGTCTTGGAAACTAGATAAAAGATAAGGGTAAGGTTATTAAAAGTGACCTTACTAGTCCAGAGTGGTAAGGACTGCTCCTAGATATTACTATAGGCTTGACTAGTTTATTAGATGTTCCAAAAAACAAAGAAAATCTCAAAAGATTGGAGTTTGTGTCCTGAAAAAGTACTACCTAAATGTACTAGTTGTTTCACTCATGCCCTTGCCCACACTGAATGTTATAATTTGAAAAGGATCATTTCAGGTGCACCCAAATAAATTGAGATATATTTCCCAGTACATTATCAGATGATGTATGACAAATTTTTTATATTTTATGCCCTTCATCTCCCACCAGCGTCCCATCCCTTATACCTCCCCTTTTTTGTGCTTACTTTACATTCTACCAGTCTACCTTCCGTAAATTTCTTTACTTATGTATGTGTTGATATAAAATATACAGCATTGTTTCTTAAAATGTATTTATATACTTATATGTAGATATGGATTATATATCTTTCATATAAATATGAGATTCATATATCACTATATGATTTTTATATTTTTTAGTATTTTCATTCTACCCATATAAAACTAGAAATTATTTTGATAAATATATTGAACTTATCCTTTTAGTGCTCACTTATCTAGTCTTATAATGATTGACATCTAGATTGATTTCAATTTTTTACTAGTATTGAACTTCAATGAGCATCTTTATACATGTCTATTTGTATACCTAAGCAAAAGCTTCCCCAGAATTTTTTGGATTGTGATATATATACATATCCTTAGTTCATTAAATGATAGATTTTATTTCCAAAATGAATGCCAGGGATTCCATCCAAGAGTAGTTCACAAGAATTTATGTTTCCCTGCATGTGCACCAACACCTGATATTTGAATTTTTGTCAACATGATGAACATACAATGTATCTCATTTTTATTTGCACCTCTTTGATTACTACTGAGGTTCATTTCTCTTTATATATTTAGTGAGTTTGCTTCTATAAATTGTCTATTCATATCCTTTCCCCATTTCTATTTCTGATTTACATATTTCTTGATAATTTGTAAGAATTCCTTATATATTGTAGATCTTAATCCTTTGTCAGTTTGGGGTTTTGTATATATCTTTTTACTGCTAACCTTATATGAGAGACCATTGTTTGAGGAAATATTTACTTTTGATGTAGTGCTATCCATGATTTCCCCTCCTTATATCACCAATGCCTTTTGTTCTTATTTAAAAATCATTCTCAGTAGACAAAGGACACAATACACTTTCTACTAATTCTGTTATTTTGCTTTTCTCAATGTCTTCAATTCTTAAAACTTATTTTTGTAAAATAGAATCATACTTTTATTATGTTTCCCTATAGTGAACCAATTATTTTGATATTATTTACAAAAGAATCCACTCTTTATCCATTATATGCTACATTAGTATTTTGTCTTTTTACATCTGATATTGCTGTTTGGAAACTTCAGGTCAATGATTTAAATTTAAGGTTTTACTTTTTTCACTCTAGAAACTTAGAGAATTCCTCTTTGTGTTCAACGTTTTTAGATATTACAGTACCATATTTAAATATGCATTGTTTTATCTTTTCTGTCCTGCTCTGTACTCTATGAAGCTTCTCAACCGAGACCATGTATCTTTCGTTAGTTACAAAAAAATTCATGACTGTTATACCTTCAGTTATTTTCTCCCCTTAACTTTCCTTTCTTTTTGTAAAAAAATTTAAAATTTTTAGTTATTATGAATACACAATTTGTAAATTTTTAATTATTTTCTTTTTTAAATGTTTTAAAAAATTTTTAGTTATTATGAATTTGATCTTACATTTAGGAAAACCTAAAGACTCCATCAAAAGACTACTAGAACTAATAAACAAATTCAGTAAAGTTGCAGGATATATTTAGGAAAACCTAAAGACT
>NW_012149808.1:253989-255381 GCF_000956105.1 Propithecus coquereli
AACCTAAAGACTCCATCAAAAGACTACTAGAACTAATAAACAAATTCAGTAAAGTTGCAGGATATATTTAGGAAAACCTAAAGACTCCATCAAAAAACTACCAGAACTAATAAACAAATTCAGTAAAGTTGCAGTAGTCCCATTTACAATAGCTACAAAATAAAATATCTAGAAATAAACAACCAAAGAAGTGAAAAATCACTGCAATGAAAACTATGAAACACTGATGAAAGAGATTGAAGAGGACAAACAATCAAAAAAAGTTATTCTATGCTCATGGACCGAAAGAATCAATACTGTTAAAATGTGCACACTACCCAAGACAATCTACAAAATTAATGAAAATACCACTGAAAATACCATTTTCTTATTTATTTTTCTCTTTCTGAGTGAGATTTCTATCAGATTAAAATTGATACTTCTGCCTTTAGTTTCTGCATATCTTTTTTGGTTTGTTTTAACACATCTTTTTAACTAAACAATGTGAAATTTTGCCAAATGCAGCTGAGGTTTTTGTAGAAAACAAATTTCAGATTCATGTTGGACTTAAGTGAATGTTTGCTGTTGTCCTTTCCTCAAAAGAACATTTTAAGGTTTTCCAAAAAATAAGTCTTTCCTTAGTTAATACATTTAAAACACTAATTTTTTATGATCAAGCAATGGAAACACCAGACATCTCTCATTTTCATGCCATTCTCTACTCCATTTGATGGTATGTATTATGATGCTTAAGAATAGGGTAAGGACATCTCTTGTGCATACCAGCTAGAAGATCTTTCTAAAAAGTCTTGGCATCTCTTCCATTTTTATAGAGTTAGGGTTAAGATTTGTACAGTTACATGAAAGCTTATTTTATTTTAAAAAATAACAGTTTAATATATTACAATATTATAAAAATAATTTATTCATGAACATTTAGGTTTACAATTTTAATGACCGCAACAAAGAAATCACTCTACAATGTACACTCTGGTGCTCATCTGTGAATATTTCTTTAAATTTTTTTCTTAGAAGTAGATCTGCTGAGTCAACGGTGATGCACAGTTTTATTTTGATAGACTGTCAACTTGTTTTTCAGAATATTAATAGTTTCTCCAATTTATACTCCCACTACGAAAGTATGAAAGTACTATTCTTTGTATACTTGCCAAGGCTTGATATTATCACTCTTTTTAATTCTTGCCAATCTTATGAAAAATAATTCCTTTTAATTTGCATTTTTCTTATTACTAGTCAGGTTGAGCATCTTTATATATATTTATTTAGTTGTTTGTGATTTTCCATTGTAAATTGCCAGTATTTATCCTGTCCATTATTTTTATTGGGCTATTTGTTTTTTATATTGACTTTAGGAGGTCTGTGTAAATATTCTGGATAGTAATTTTTGTCTGT
>NW_012149808.1:255810-256346 GCF_000956105.1 Propithecus coquereli
TTTAAATATTCACACAGGCCTATTCTATTTTTCTTCAGTGTGTAAATCCTGCTGTTCAAATATTATTGATTGAATAGTCCACATTCTTTTCTTCACAAATGTATACATGGATCTGTTTATGGATTTTGTGTGTGTGTGTGTATGGATCTCTTATGGATGTTCTTTGTAATATATTTTAACCTTTGTTAATTGATGTATTTTCTCATTACTTTTACTTTTAAAAAACTTCATAGCCTTATTTCCCATAGAACCCTTACTTTATACTTTTTAATAACTTTAAAAATAATTTTTGTTATCTTGTCATTGACTAAGATGGTACCTAAACATAGATTTATTTAATTGTTCCTCTATTATTCATGATATTGCTCTCCCTTTTCTAGCTCTTCTTTTAGATCTCTTAGTAAACTTTCATAGTGTATTATTGTTCTCCACCATTTTTTAGTTTTTCATTATCATACTTTTTTTTTGTATTTTACAATTTCCTAATTATTCTTCAGGAACATTTGATAACTAAAAGAAAATCCTTTTATTTTCAA
>NW_012149808.1:256596-258939 GCF_000956105.1 Propithecus coquereli
ATATAATTTAGCATTTCAATAGTATTTATTTCAATAAATGCTGGGCATTGATGTAGAGAGATAGGAGCACTTATACACTGTTGGTAGTACTGCAAACTAGTACAACCTCTATGGAAAGTAGTATGAAGATACCTCAAAGAACAAAAAATAGAACTACCATTTGATCCAGCAATCCCACTACTAGGTATTTACCCAAAGGAAAAAAGGACATTTTATAAAAAAGACCCCTGCACCCAAATGTTTATAGCAGCACAAATCACAATTGCAAAGATGTGGAAACAATCCAAGTGCTCATCAATTCAAGAGTGGATTAATAAAATGTGATATATGTATACCATGGAGTGGTATATGTATACTAAAGCATAAAAACCAGTGAATTAATACCTCTTGCATTAAGCTGGATAGAACAGAAGACCATTCTTCTAAGTGAAGTATCACAAGAATGGAAAAATAAACACCACCTGTATTCACCATTAAATTGGAACTAATCGAACAACACTTAAGTGCACATATAGAAGTAACACTTATTGGAAATAGAACAGTGGGAGGGGAGGAGGGGAGAAGGGAGTGGGCAAATTCACACCTAACAGGTACAATGCACACTATCTGGTTGATGGGCACACTTATAACTTTGACTTAAACTGTACAAAATCTGTTTTTGTAACCAAAACATTTGTACCCCCATAATATTCTGAAATAAAATTTTTAAAAATCAACATTAAATTACCAATGGAATATAATAACAGTGAAAATATGTATCAATAATAAAAATTAGAAAAGAGTGTGAAATGTATTTAAAGACTTGAGGAGTTTAAGGGCTGTAAGAGAGAGGGAGAGTGTATTGGGAAACCATATCATTCCTTAATTCACTGTAAATAAAATGTAGTCAAACTGAGAAAGAATTGAAGGAACTATTACAACTACCTAATTTTTAATGGCAAGAGTTAGACAAAAGTGTGGTTTATAGAGAAGCAAAGTTTGATCCTAATTAAGCTTACCAAAATTTCCTGGATGCCACAGTTTATGTAGGGCAAGGTGACTGCTTTAGATGTTATTCTCATATTACTCTTTTAACTGGATTAGTGAGACAGCTGAGGCTAGTTCTCAGTGAGAGCTGCCAAGTCAGTGAGAATAGTTATACAGAAAGCTTTGAGAGTACTCCATAATTACAGAGGAGAGACTCTTCAGCAAAGAAGAGAAAAATCCATGCTCTGATTACATCCAAATATAATCTCTTTGTTCAATAATATTGCAAAGTAAAATTATAAATAAACCTATGTTTTTCCCTTCTTACTTTTATCATTTGAGCAGAGTCTCACCCCATTTCTCAAAATTTATCTCAACCTCAATATTATTTAACCATAAGCCTCTCTCTGTAAGGTTAAGTAAATCAAAAATTTGACTAATATATAGAAAACTGCACAATTTTAAATAAGGCTAATCTGAGGAAGTAAAACAAATAGCCACCTATAAAACAGATATTATAGAAACTAGATAAGACTAAATTTATAATCTATAAATTCATAATCTGTAAATGTATTAAGATTTAAGAAAACTAGAGTAGAGTCATGAAAGATACAAGAAAGATATGTGCAGATTAAAAATATGATAGCTGGATTTTGAAAATGAATTGCACAGAATACTAACAAATGAATTGGTATTTTTATTCTGCCAAATAAAACAGAGTGAAATGATAAACAGAAGAAAGAGATTGCATGAGAACACAGTTGATTAAGTTTACACTGGCAATTCTCTGTAATTTATCTGCTGCACTTAAGATCTCTTAAGATAGCGTCTTAATTTTTCATGCTGTTAATGATGATAGGTACATAGAAACTTTCCAAACTGAAATCCAAAAGAAAATGAATGAAAAAAAGAAACCAGAACATTCAAGACTGTGAAATAACTTAAAAAGATATAACACACCTGTGGTTGGAATACCAGAAGAAGAGAGAAGAGAGTAGAAGAAATACTTAAAGTAATAATCTCTGAGAACCTTCCAAAATTAATGACAGACACCAAACCACAGATGCAAGAAGTTCATAGAACACAAACAAGATAAATACCATAAATCCATACCTAGGTACATTGTAGTCAAACTGTGAAAAAAAAGAGAAAATCTTGAAAATAGCTGAGGGGAGGGGAGTGGAGTGAGGTAATATTACTGTAGAGTATAAGAAGTATAGCAGACTTCTTGTCAGAAATCATGTAGGCAAAAGAGGCTGAAATAAAAGATTTCGGTGTTGAAAGAGAAAACTCATCATCTAGAATTTTATATGCAACAAATTTATCTTCAAAAGTGAAAATAAAGATAAAGATTTTCTTGAACAAACAAATAATGAG
>NW_012149808.1:259298-269688 GCF_000956105.1 Propithecus coquereli
TTAATGTATCTAAAATTCAACTGTTTAAAGCAATATCAGTAACAATATATTAAATTATTATAGCATATGCTTAAATAAAATAAATGACACTGATGTCACAGGAACAGAAAAGGGGAATTGAGAATACTCTGCCATAAGGTATACCATATGAAATGGTATAGTGTTATATAAATACAGACTTTGATTACTTAAAAGTGTGGACTTATGTTAGTTAAAAATGCATATTGTAAACTCTAAGATAACCATGAAAATTTAAAAGTAACTGTAATTGAAATTATAAGAGAGAAGAGGAATGGCATCATATAAAAAGTTCAATTAACCAGAGAAGGCTTAGAAACAAGAGGGAAAAACAAATAACAAATTTAACAAATAGAAAATAGTTACAAATATGGTAGATATTAACCAACTATACCCATAATCATTTTAAATATGAGTATTCTAAATAAACTAAAGGATAGAGATTATCAGAGTGAATTATAAAAACAAGACTCAAATATGTATTTTGTACAAGAAAGCTACTTTAAAAATAAAGAATCAGGTTAAATGCAAAGAGATGGAGAGAGCTATACCATATTAACATTAATCACAAGAAAACTGAAGCAACTATATTAATTTTAGACAAAGCAGACTTCAGAACAATGAAGATTATTAGGTTAAAAAAAGGAATGCTACAATGATAACAGGGATAATTATCCAAGAATATATAACAATCCTAAGCATGTATGCACCTAATCACATGTGCTGAAACAACTGGACATCTAAAAATTGAATGTAGACACAGATCTTAAACTTTTCACAAAAATTAACTCAAAATGGATCATAGACATAAATGTAAAATGCAAAACTATAAAACTCCTAGAAGAAGACACAGGAGAAAACCTATGAGACCTTGGATTTTGTGATTAGTTTCTAGATACAACACACAAAATATAATCTAAGAAAGGAAAAATTGGTAAATTGGACTCCATTAAATTAAAATTAAAGCTTTCTCTGTGGAGGACACTGTTAAGAGAATGAAAAGGCAAACAACAGACTAGGAGAAAATATTTATACAAAACATATCTAATAAGACTTGCATCTAAAACAAAAAATTTGTTAAAACTCAACAATAACAAAATAAACAACCAATTTAAAATTGGCCAAAAAATATGAACAGACATCTAATCAAAGGAGATGGTAAACAAGCATATAAAAATATGCTCAATATCATTTGACATCAGGGAAACAAATATGAAAATAACAATGAGATACCACTTTATACCTATTAGGATGGCTAAAATCCAGGAAACTAACACCAGAAAATTCTGGCAAGGATGCTGAGCAACTCATTTGTTAGTAGTGAAGATACAAAACGGTACAGCTATTTTGTAGACTGGCAGTGCCTTACGAAGCTAAACATAGTCATACTATATAATCCAGCAATTGTGCTCCTAAATATTGACCCAACTGATTTGAGAAAATTATGGCTACAGAAAACATGCCTGTGAATGTTTATAGCAGCCTTATTCATAAACAAAAAAAATTGGAAGCAACCAAGATGTCCTTCAATAGATGAATGGATAAACAAATTTTGGTGCTTTTGTATAATGGGATAGTATTCATTGATGAAAAGAAATGAGGTTTATAACCATGTAAAGACATAGATAAATTTTAAATGCATATTGCTGAGTGAAAAAGCCAATCTGAAAATGCTAAATATTTTATAATTCAAATTTTATGACATTTCAGAAAAGACATAACTATAGAAATGGTAAACAGATCAGTAGTTTCCAGGGGTTTGTGGGGGAAGGAGGAAGGTTGAATAGGAAATATTTGTAGAGTGATGAAACTGTTATGTATGACACTGTAAAGGTGAATATATGACACTATCCATTTGTCAAAATCCGTGGAATTTCACAGCATTAATATTGAAGATTACTGTGTGCAAACAGAAAAGTAATTTAGGAGATTAGGGGATCCCAGAATCAGATGCAGAATGTGACAAAAAAATCTATCTGGGTTACTAATGTGTGAGATAATCTCACTGAAGAGGATGGGAGAAAAACCTGTTGGCCTAAGTAACTTTGGAAGAGTAGAGTCTATAAGAGTTAGGGCAAAGTGACCTTTAATACATAAGCATTGTGTTCTGCTCTTGTGGTAATGTTGTTTTCCAAGTGTATTAATTCATTCTGAAATGACTATATGTGTATACTGGAACTGAGCAATTAAATATGTGAATGGTGAAGAGTGGGAGCGGATACAGAGATAATCAAGAAGAGGAGGCTAGAACGAGTTATGAGCGAGAGTTGGAGACCTCAGTATAGACTCATGTGTGGCTTAATATAGAAACAGATGGTTTCATTTAGAAATGTTTATAATATCTGTGTGTACATGGATTAGTACACATACATATATATCCTCGTTCTGGCAGCTGAGGGAGCCTAAAAACTGTAACACTGAAGTCATGGAGAACACACCTAGATCTTGCTTTTGAATACCATTCTCAAACAGACCAGGCCTCCTTGGGGAAAATGACTGATTCCAGGATAAGGATAGGAAATATTCAAGATGAGCCTGGAGCAACTTGTAGTACCATAAGGTAAAGAAGTGCTAAAAAAAAAAAAAAATCCAAAAAAAAAATCCCCCTATAATGATGGGAGTAGCTCCTAATGGCTACAGCTAGAACAATTTGAGCAATGAAAATAAATATTACATTATAATCCAAACTATGGAATAAATATCTATAAGTAAATAGGAATATAAATAAATAAATAAGTAAATAGGAAGAATAGACACAAATCTTCCAAGCAGAAGAATGTCAAGTAGCTTATGTAGATACTTTGCCCTCAGGGAAACTGAAGCATAAATCCCCACTTCTTGAGTGTGAGTTATGCATAGTGACTGCCAAAGAATACAGTATGAAAAGGGGAGGAAGAGTAAAAGAGTAACTTTACAGTGAAAAAATGCGACAAACATTACTTCAGCCAGGTGATCCAAATTAGCAGTGACAAGACATTTTGATCTTATGTACCGCTGGTATGATGGAATGAGAATAGCACTTTACCTGTGTTCTTCCTCCCCAAACCCAAAACTCAAGCCAAATCATGAGAAAAAACTTATACAAATTCCTATGGAGGGACACTTTACAAAATACCTGATGAGTATTTCCCTAAACTGTCAAAGTAATAAAAAATAAAGAAAGCCTGAGAAAATGTCACAGCCAAGAGAAACCTAAGTAGACATGACAACTAAATAAATATTATATGGTTTCCTATATGGAAACCTGCAGCAGAAGGACATTAGGTTAAAAACTAAAAAATGTAAATAAAATATGTACTTTAATTGGTAAAAACGGTCAGTATTAGTTGATCAATTGTGACAAACGTACCACAATAATTATGTTATTAATAGTGGAAACTGGGAGTGGCTGTATGGAAACTCTGTACTATATTGTCAATTTTTCTGTTTATTTAAAACTATTTCAAACTAAAAAGCTTTTTAAAAAAATATCTGTGGCAGGAGTAAATTTTTTTCATAGTAAAATGTTTTCTTTGATCTGTAATTCTATCTTGCATGTCATTTATATAAATGAAAGACCTGAAAATAGAAAGACCACCTAGGTGGACGCTTACTAACATAGTTGGTAACTGAGTATGCCTGGGGGAAAAAGATCAATGGGAAAAAAAATGTCCTTGTGATATTACAGTCAGAAATCCTGCAGAAAACCACAAAATTCTTGGAAAGGTTCCCTATGGTGAAAATACAGAGAACCTAATGAATCCAAAGAGCTGAGAATGGGGCCCTGAAGCTTACCTTATTGGACAAGTGTAATGGTGATTTTTATCTACACAAAAGATAATGAATCATTGCTTTATCATCTGACGTGGCACTGAACACATAACATATACCGTCTCCAGATCCTCTTAATCTCTAATCTTTGGAAATAGGCATTTAATCCAAGGCTGGTATTCAATTTAATTGAATCATGGCTAATTTATTTTTCTTTATCTTTTCTTAGGGGATCTATAAAATACATTGCTTCTACCTGCAAACTGCCCTACAAAGAATGTATGACCAAAATTTCCTTGACTTGGAAGCTATGGGGTTTAAGGGAATGTCAATCAAGAGAGTGAGGGCATTACAGGTAGAGGGACCACCATGTGCAGAGCCTATGTGGGAAAACCCATTGGAGAATGTAAAATTAGAGGAAATTGAGTTATTGATTCAACAAAAATGTATTGCGTTTCTATTATAGGTTGAACATTTTGAATCTGAAAATCCTAAATCTGAGATGCTCCAAAATCTGAAACTTTTTGATTGCTGAGATGATGCTACAAGTGGAAAATTCCACACTTGACCTCATGAAATGGGGTCATAGTTGACTCAAAACTTTGTTTCATGAACAAAATTATTAAAAACATGGTATTAAATTACCTTCCGGCTATGTGTATAAGAAACATAAATGAACTTTTTTGTTTGTTTGTTTTTTTGAGACAGAGTCTCGCTTTGTTGCCTGGGCTAGAGTGAATGCCGTGGCGTCAGCCTAGCTCACAGCAACCTCAAACTCCTGGGCTCAAGCAATCCTTCTGTCTCAGCCTCCTGAGTAGCTGGGACTATAGGCATGTGGCACAATGCCCGGCTAATTTTTTCTCTCTCTATATATTTTTAGTTGTCCAGATCATTTCTTTCTATTTTTTAGTAGAGACAGGGTCTCTCTCTTGCTCAGGCTGGTCTCGAACTCCTGACCTTGAGCGATCCACCCGCCTCGGATTCCCCGAGTGCTAGGATTACAGGCGTGAGCCACCGCGCCCAGCCCATAAATGAATTTTGTGTTAAGACTTGGGCCCCATCCCCAGGGTATCTCATTATGTATATGCAAACATTCTAAAAAATCCAAAATCTAAAACACTCGTGGTCCCAAGCATTTTGGATAAAGGAGATGCAACCTGTATGTGCCTGATTTTTGGATGAAAGGAGGCCTCTGTGGCTAGAACATAGAAAGCAAAGGAGCGAAGGAAAACTAGGTTAGTATTATATCATTTGTCACTAGTAAACTTATTATTTCCTAATAATAACAGCTTCATTTCGTAAAGCTCATAAGCTATACCATTATAATCTGTTCTGGAAGACAGTCTTTGGGATTTTTTTTTACCTTGTTCTCTGCCCTTTTGAATATTAGAGAAATATTAGATTCTCTCTAGGCTTTCAGTAGCTCATAGCTATTCACTAGGATTTTTTAAAAGATTAATGTCTGTCATATTTCCTTCAGCAAATTCATTTGTAAGTTATTTTAATACTCTTGGGGTAATTTACCTGGTCTAAGAGAACTGGCCTCATTTTGAGATGTTAGTGTGTCTCTCTAAGTATCTTATGTTCCAGCTTTCAGCTCCCTCTTTCCAGTCTATCTATTTTACTCTTTAAATATAATTATTAACCTTGTAGGAAAATACAAATGCAAAAATAGTTAAATTTCTGATGTTAGGATCAAGCCAAAAGGAGTTTCTTCTCAGAATCCATTAATATTTCCTCAAGCTGTTCCTTCTTTAGTTGTTTTTATGCTTCAAGAATGAGCAAAAATTTATTTTAGTTGTCTTTAATATTTTTGTAAGTTTAAATGTATTATGAACAAGACTTCTTAAAAACATTCTTAAGTGCCACTATTTTATAATTATCACTAGCTTGTCTTTTTAAATCAAGTGTATCAGAAAGCTTTCTTTGTGGAAATATTAGCTTTTTTGTTTCTGCGTCTATGTTCTTTCTCATCAGAATTTCTTCCATAATGATGTAAACAGAAATACATTTTGTGGAACATTCTGAAAATGCTTGAGGTCTTTACTCTTAGGTTCTTATGGCCTGAGTCTATTTTCCCTTTGTTCTTAAACTAATTAAAAAAATGCAGTTTCCTCACAGACACAGAATGTTGTCTAAAGGTACCCAAGATTTTCTTTTGTTATGATTTTAAACTCTAAGGAAGTATTATTTCCAGTCTCCAAGGTTTTTACCAGTTTGCTAACCAATTTTTCCTTTTTGGTCATTACTAAGCTTAGAGTACAATTTCCCAAGTTGCTTCCACTACCCTCTAAGAGGTAAAATGGTCATTTGAATAACTCTAGTTACTAACTGTTTTGACAGTTCGAGGCACTCCTACAGTTTAGCGGACTAAGGGAATTTTTTGTAGTCTTTTGGGTAGAAATATTACAGCAGTTAACTTAGTTGTAATACAGCACTATAACTCATGTTATATTCTTTTAAAAAGTTATAGAGCAAAGCTGAGTTGTTGTTGCTATACACCATAAGTTTCTACATGATCCACACTCTGTGTTTCTCTATAACCTCAACTCATACTAATGCCCTGCTCACACACCATACGTTAGCCAGGAACTGCTAGCACAGTAAGCTTTTTTCTTTTTCAGGGTATTTATTTACTCTGTTACTTCTGCCTGGACATTGTTTTCACACCACTCTACACAGGGGATTTCTTCTTAATATTTAAGTTTCAGCTTGCCATTTACTTTTCTATAACAACCCACTATTTATTCTCTTCATACCACTTATTATAATCTGAAGTTATATAACTATTTATTTGCTTATTATATTACACCAGTGAGTAAGTAATGCTTAAGTAAGGTAAATGCTTAAGTAAAGTAAATGCTTAAGAGGCAGGAAATTCATATATCTTTTTATTATTGTATGCTTATGGTTTACAATAGTACCTCATGCATAGTAAGCCCTCAGTGAATAAATGTTAAATAGGTGAATAAAAGGTATTCTAAAATAAATTCTTTGCAAAAATGAATTAAATTAAATTGATGAGCCACTATTTTTCTTATGTAATTACTACATTAGTATGGCCCACCCATATTTCTTTTGAATAACCTTTAACAAAAGTTGGTAGAAAAGTGCTTCTTGTAATGGTAAAGAAATGTAGACCATCTAGAATATCTAGAAAAGTGGACAAGATATAAAAACAAAATTATTTGAAAGCACAGAGAATTAACAAGGTAATGAGAGAAATTATTAAGTCAGATCAGGAAGAGAGGAAAAACTCAGAGAAGTGAGCCTGGCATTTGATGCAGCATTTCAACAAGGGATATCTGTCAGTTCTAAAAAAGGAATCTCAGAAGGTGAGAGCTGAGAAGAGCTTTAGATAGACTTGGACTATGGGGAAAAATTGGTATTCAGAATTTATCAAGAAGGGATAACACTGGTAAATCTCCCACCTTTGGGGTAGAACTTGAAAATCTACATTCTAGAAATAAAGTTGAACAAGAAGTAGAAAAACCCTTCACAAAAGGTTAGCCCAGATTCAAGTCATTTTTATCCCTGTAAAGGGATCTAAGTGATCTATGATTACTAGTTCTCCTAGCTGCATGGATTTAACAACAATTTATTTAACAATAATTAAACAATGTTAAATAGATGAATAAAGAGTACCCTAAAATATCAAAAAAAATTTTTTTAAATTACCTAAATAATAGTTGAACACTTCTTTGCCCTGTATAATTGCTGACCTAGAACAACCAATTCATAAGTTTTTTGAGCAAGCCTTAGCAAAAGACCATAGAGCCGTAAAAGAGATGCTAGCAAAAACAATTCCTCTCTAGAGGGAGTTAAGGTTATCATAGGATTCAGGTTATTTTCATAACATTTCATATATGGGATTTCAATAAAAAATAGAGTAACTGATGAAGGCATTCAACATGGTTTAAAATTAAGGGAAACAATAGAATATATAAATAGACCAATGAGAAATAAAGATAATAAAGTTAAGAGATACAGACTTCAAAATAACTATGGTGTGCCCATTCAAAGAATTAAAAGAAAAAACTTAAAACTTTGACAGAAAAATTGAAAGTATAAAAAAATAACAAAATGCAGGAGTGATGTCAGAAATATGGTAGAATAGGAGGTGCCCCACTCATATCTCACCACAGCAACAATACTTTGGCAGCCATCCATGGAAAAAAGTTCCTTTGTGGGATCTTTGGGATCCAGGTAGGAGGCTGTGAAATGTTGGCACTTGAGAAAGGAGAATGCAATTTTGAGAAGGCAGACCTGTGCCCACCTGGCAGGAGTGTTGACCATGGTTCTGGCTAAGGCCTGGAAATAGTCCTGTGCCTCTGTGGACTCAGACATAACTCCTTTTGGCTTCATCCTAACACCAGAATCATCTGCCAAGAAATATAGGAAGATCCATGACTACTCATATCTTGGGTAACAGGTCTGCCAACCTTGATCCAGACTGTGGACCCTTGTCCCAGCATTAGCCCTCCAGACTAAGGGAGGAGAAGTGGCTGCTTATATCAACAAAATATATATTCTGTCAAAATGTGTTACAAGAGACAAAAAATTTCACTATATAATGATAAAGTTGTGCTTCAGCAAGATGATACAACACATATATATATATACATATATATGTACACCAAACATCAGATCACCTAAATATATAAAGCAAATATAAACAGAATTAAAGGGAGAAATAGGTAGTGATGCAATGACAGTAGAGGACTTCAACATCCTTCAGACAGAAAATCAATAAGGAAACAGTAAACTTGAATAACACTGTCAACCAAAATGACCTGATAGACATACACAGAATATTCCATCCAACAGCAGAAGAATACAGGTTCTTCTCAAAGTGCACACAGAACACTCTCCAGGAGAGATAATATGGTAGGCCACAAAAAAGTCATAACAAATTTAAGAAGACTGAAATCATATTAAGTATCTCTTCTGACCAGAAGGCATAAAATTGTAAATTAATAGCAGGAGGAAAATTGGAGAATGCACAAATATGTGGAAATTAAACAATATACTCCTGAACAACCAATGGATAAAAAAAGAAGTCAAAGGGGGATAAAAATATCTTGATACAAATACAAATGGAAACATAACAGATCAAAAGTTTGGGGATACAGCAAAAGTAGTTCTAAGATGAAAGTTTATAGTGATGAATGCCTACATTAAGAAAAAAGAAAGATCTCAAACAACTAAACTTCACACCTCGAGGAACTATAAGAAGAACAAACTAAGTCCAACATTAGCAGAATGAAGGAAATAATGATTAGAACAAAAAAGATAAAATACAGATTAGAAAGACAATTAAAAATTAATAAAATGTAAGAGTTGGTTTTTTGAAAAGATAAACAAAATTGTTAATTTTTTAGCTAGATACCCCACATTAACAGAATGAAGAATACAAACCATATGTTCATTACAGTAGATGCAGGAAAAGCATTTGACATTCTTTCATGATATAAACGGTCAACAAATTAGGTTCAGAAGAAATGTACCTCAACTTAATAAAGGCCATATATGATAAGCCCACAGCTAACATTGTACTCAATGGTGGAAAGCTAAAAGCTCTTCCTCTAATTTCAAGGAAAAGATAAGAGTGCCTATAATTTACAGATGACACACAATCTTATATACAGGAAACCCTAAAGACATCACTGAAAAACAATTAGAACTTATAAAAAGGGTCAGTAAAGTTGCAAGATACAAAATCAACATACAAAAATCAGTTATATTTCTGTACACTAACAACTATCTGAAAAAGAAATCAGCCACCTGATTTTTGACAAAGGCACTAAGAGCACACAATGAGGAAAACACAGATTCTTCAAAAAATGGTATTGGGAAAATTAAATCTGCATACAAAAGAATGAAATTGAACCCTTATCTTACATCATAAATAAAAATCAACTCAAAATAGATTAAAGACCTCAACCTATAATCTGGTAATCATTGTTTGGATAAAACACCAAAAGCTCACAGAACAAAAGCAAGTGGGACTTCATCAAATTAGAAGGCTTCTGCATAGTAAAGGAAACAATGAACACAATGAAAAGGCAACCTACAGAAGAAAAGTAAATATTTGCAAGCCATGTATCTGATAGGGAGTTAATATACAAGCAACTCAAATAACTCTATAGCAAAAATATTTCCAAACAATCCAATTAAAAAATGGAAAGGACCGGAATACACATTTTTCCAAAGAAGACATACAAATGCCCAACAGGTATATGAAAGGATACTCAACATCACTAATCAGCAGGGAAATGCAAATCTAAGCCATAACAAGACATTACCTCATACCTATTAGGTTGGCTATTGCAAAAAAGACAGGAGATAAATGTTGGCAAGGGTGTAAAAAAAAAAGGGAACCCTAGTACAACTGTTGATGGGAATGTAAATTGGTACAGCCTTTATGGAAAACAGTATGGAGTTTCCTTTAAAAAATTAAAAATAGAATTACCATATGATTCAACAATCCCACTTTCTGGTGTATATCCAAAGATAAGGAAATCAGTATCTGCACACTTACATTCAATGCAGCATTATTCTCAGTAGACAACATATGGAAAAAAACCTATTATAAATGTTTGTTGACAGATGAATGGATGAA
>NW_012149808.1:270818-271196 GCF_000956105.1 Propithecus coquereli
GCATTCATAATTTTACATATGTATTTATAATTTAAAAAATTCTGTAAACTAACTGAGAATAGACATATTCTTAATATGCTAATGGCCATCTTTGAAATGCCTACAGAACATACCATGTTTACTGGTCAAATATTGAAATCTTACCCCCTGAGAAGGAGAACAAGATAAAGAAGGGCTCCTGTCAGCATTTCTATCGAACATACTAAAGGACATTTTTGCTATTGCAATAAATAAAAAGGTAAATAAAATGTATAAAAGTTGGAGAAAAAACAAGAAAAACATAATTCGAAAGTTATACATAAATTGTAGTAATTCTGTGTAATAACTATTGAAAAGTAATGAAAATAAATGAAGTGCGGCTACACTCAGCAACACAAA
>NW_012149808.1:272536-273585 GCF_000956105.1 Propithecus coquereli
CTTTTTCTTGGCTCCATTTAAATGTTTTCCTTACCTTTACTCTTTAGCAATTTTACTCTGATTTGTCTAGGAGTGCTTATCATGTTACTAATATGACTTGGAATATAGGAGTATTTCTTGAATCTGTAACTTGGTGTTTTTTTCAATTTGGAATATTGTCAACCATTATCTATTCAAATATCGCTCCTGCTCAATTATTTCTCTCCTTTTCTTCAGGGATTTTAAAATTCATATTAGACTTTTTATATTATCCCATATATCTCCTATATTGTTTCTTCATTTTTTATCCTTTTTTCCTGTATGTGTTTCAGTATTGATATTCTCTACTAATTGATTGATCTTTCACTTTACTATTGTCATCATTTGTGTCTAATGCCCTACTAAACTCATATAATAATTTCTTATGTAATTTCAGTAATTACATTTTTCATTTCTAGAATTTCCCATGTTGCAACAACTAATAAAGCAATCAGTTTAGCCAAGGATTATCAATGAATGCTAAAACAAATGAAATGTTGGGAGAGGGAAATTTCATAGAGTCATATCAGAGATTACTTGCTAATTGCAGTAGTCAAAATGTACTTGTACATGAAAAGATTTGGCAGTCATTTGATTACCAAATAGTAATCATCAATAGTAATACATCTGGATATTGTATAACCTCAGATGTGATGAAATAAAAAAGTACGCTGTATCACCTATGTAGTATTCTTTCTAAACATATTTAACTGAATCTAAAAATGAGGGAACAATCAGGCAAATTCAGAACATGAGACATCCTTCAAGACAAATGACCTGGTCTTTTCAGAAGCATAATAAGAACCAAGGGAAGGGCAAGAAGTTCCAAATGAAAAGATATTAAAGATACATAATGAACACATGCAAATGTGTGAGCATTGATTAGTTTCTGGATTAGAAAAAATTATAGTTCTAAAAGACATATTGGGGAAATTTTCAAAATTCAATATAGAATGTTTATTAGATATTATAGGATTATCATTGATTTTCTTAGGTGTTATGAATATATAGGAGAATGTCTTTATTCATAG
>NW_012149808.1:273635-274763 GCF_000956105.1 Propithecus coquereli
ATTCGAAAGTTATACATAAATTGTAGTAATTCTGTGTAATAACTATTGAAAAGTAATGAAAATAAATGAAGTGCGGCTACACTCAGCAACACAAATGAATCTCACAAACATGATGTCCGGGAAAAGAAGCCACAAATAAAAGGAGTCATATTGAATGATTCTCTACGTAAAGTTAAAAAAATAACAGAGATATACTTAGTGTTAGAAGTCAAGGAAATTATTGGCAGAGCACATGAAGAATGCTTTTGAGATGTTAGTAATATCTCTCCCTTGACTTTACATGGGTATTACGAACCTAAAAAGTTCTCTTAAAAAGATTAAAGGTATTTCTAATCTCTAACCATTAAAACAGAACACTATTAACAAATAAAATTGGTATATGTAATTTTTGATCCATGAATTACTTTGACACTTCAAAGTCAGACATTACTGGACAAGCAAATCATGCAGAACTATTAATTTTCTTTCTCTCTCTCTTTCTTTCTTAGAAGAGACTTGCATACAAATTCTTTTGTAAACACTTGTAGTTCTGATAAAGCTGGTTTGCTTTTGATGTTTTCTAAATAATGACTTCCCAAATGTGTGTGATTCAAAGCACAGTTATTCAAGGACAGAGTGACTTACTTATGTCTTTGTTGAAGTTACTCATTTCCATTCCACTTATTAAACTCAAATGGCTTTATTTTAGCGTATTAACTTCTCTAATGTCTTACACTTGTTCTTGATGGAGAACAATAATTGTATTACAGAATGACAAAGTATTTTTCTTCTGACGGTTTCCTCCTTTTGGAACCAATAATAATAATTTCAAGACTTATGAAGGATGCCAACCACATTTGATGTTTGAGTATGAAACAATTTTCAGTGTTCTCTTATGTATGTAATTTCATTTGATTTATTTTAAAAGAAATTCTATAAGGTAGGCAATATAGGTTTTCTTATAACCATTTTAAAAATTGGGGATACTCAGGACCATAGAAGCTAACTGACATTTTTGCCACGGTTAAGCACTAGTAAATCCAGGGATAGAACTAAGTTATTTAAACTTCCAGTCCAGTATTTTATCAAGGCAATAAAGCCATCTCATTTTAGGCTACTATTATGTATAGCTTGAGCCAACAGACTTAT
>NW_012149808.1:277793-307755 GCF_000956105.1 Propithecus coquereli
CCCTGTGGGATATCCTATTTCTTTCAGGGTAGGATAGCATATATGTAGTGGACATGTTATATTATCATTCAGCGAATTATGTTTCCAGTTGCCCTTTATGGGCAGATTTCCTTCATTCAGTTTTCACTGGAAGTATTTATGCTGCAATAAAGTAATTTTATCTCCACAGGAAGAGATTCAAGACTTTTATTTTGCTATCCTGAGAATAGGGCTTCCAGGTACTCTTTCCTAATGGGTTTTGCAAGTTGCCTGACTTGCCTATGCTTTTTTAGTTCAGTAATGGCACAGAGATATTTTTGTATTGCTTTTTTTCACTGTATAATAGATTCTAGCATGATTCCCATGAGTTTCATTCTGTGGAAACATTTTCCTTACTAAGAAAAAATGTATGTGAAATTAACTTGCTTCTTCTCACTCTTGGTGGAAATGATGAAACTTGATGTTTAATGATATTCTCTTGTGATTTGGAGTGCACATTTCTAAGACTAGGACAAGACTACAATTAAATTTCTAGTCTCCTCTATTGCCTCAAGGAAGAGTTCATCCAAGCTGATCTAAGAATTGCTTTCTAATAATTTCCTTTGCATCTACTATGACAATGCAACACATTTCACCCTCTTATAACCATTGAACTCAGAACTTTTTCCCTAAGTTAACGTAAATTCCTAAACTTGCATTTCATTTGGTGTTCTATTGTTCAGTGAGAAATAACGAGACTTTACAAGATATGTTTGAATGAATAAAATGCATAAATATTTGTTTTATGATGGACATTTTCTCTACCCTCCATATATTGCTGCTGTCGTATGGGAATAAAACACAATGGGAAGATGATTTAGGGGTCATTGACACAGCTGATGGGAGGAGGGTTGAGGATTTTTTAGGGCTGGTGACTATGCTCACTAGTCCCAACATTTGTTAGCCTGGGGATCCTAAACTATTTCTTCTCATTATAATTACACATATCCCAAATCTCTAGGTAAAGGAGAAGAAATAAAGAGGCATATGATTAGATTGTGAATAATTTTGCTTTTCATAAGACCACAGATATTCAAGGAGGGAAAGAAAAATTCAGGAAAAAATCAAAGTCATAAATATTTGCAGTTTCTCACCAACTGCAAAAGAGGGTTTTCTTTTTCCTATTGAACTCTCCACTGCACATCCTCCATCTCTTTAAGAAGAGTAACATTTCTTTATGGATTCTAGATGACTGATGCAGAAGGTGCCTATCAGGGAAGCTGCTACATGACATTAAGTCTCAGCAGAGATTTGAAAGACCTAAATGGCAATCCAGGAAAAAGATTCATGAGAATGGCAATCCAGGCAGAGGAAATGGTTAGTGAAATGGTCCCAAGACAGGAACTAGTTTAGAACATCAAATAATAGAAATAAACCACTTGACTGAAGCTTAAGGTTAGGTTTGCAACATCATAGGAATACTTACAGTTGCTATCACAATCTGTTGGATTTATTGCTTTTGAAGCTCTGAGCTTCCATGTAAAGTATCCAATTGCCCTGGGCTGCCATACTGGAGATACTATGTGAGGGCATCCCATAGAAAGACCCGGAGACCATGTAGACAGCCCAGATGCGCAGCCAGTCCCAGCTGATCCAGCCCACAGTTATCCCATCTGAAGCTATAGAGAGCACGGAGTGAGGATGAGCCCTCTTTGTCATACTCTAAGTTCCTGACCCACACAGACCATTAAAGTTAATAACAATATGGTCTTGTTGTAAGCCATAAAGCTTGATAGTAATTGGTTATGCTGCTCTAATCAGAAGAGAATTTGGATCTGAAAGTGTGATGCTGCTGTAACAAAAGCAGGAAGCATTTGTCATATGCTTTGGGACCTGGTGAGAGACCAAATCTGAAAGGACATTAAGGAGGCTATTAATAGAAGCTGGAACTGAGGGAAGCATTGGTGAGGGCTTGAATGGGAATGAAGAAAACGTTATTGAACATCAATAAAAAGGGGATCCATGTTATGCAGTGGCAGAAAGTTTGACAATACTGCTGCCTGCACTAATGTGGAAAATGGAAAGGAAACCTAATAAATGCACGGATCTGGCAGGGGAGATTTTCAGGCAGAATGTAGAAAGTGACAAACTGGCTTCTTTTTGCTGCTTATGATAAAATATGAGAAGAAAAGATGCACAAAAGACGAAATCGTGGTTTTTGAGCAGGATTTAGAGGAATGGTATGAGCCAGAACTTGCTGGATTTGAAAATAAAACTATTTCCTTCTCAATCTTTCCTAGCGAAAGAATGTCAAATGAAGAAATCAAATCAAAATAGAAGTGTAAGATCCTGTGTTAAAATCCTGGAAAAGTAGAAGTTGGTGTCTCATAGACACTTTGCTAGAGAAAAGCCATCTAAAGAATTTAAGGGTGTGCCTTATGGACCTTCCCTGTTAAAAGAACAGAACTCCTGAGACTATGAAGGGTTTTGTACCATAGCAGCATCATAGGGGACCCAAGGTTTAGAGGAGCTTTTAAAAAAGATTTATGACCATGTCTTTTGTTTAATGGAGTGGATTATAATTGGATACACAAAGATTTAAGGGAATTATCTCAGCTTGGATTGAAAGGCACAGGGAAAGTGCAACAAGAAGATTGTTGGGATTCCAACATGCTTCAGGTAAAAAGCAGGCTGAGATTTCTTATATTTAGGAAGATATTTTTTCTTTTCTCTTTTTTAATATGGAGGACTATTACTACTAGAACAGGGCATTAACTGGAAAGTAATGTCACAAAATTAATTTTAAAAACAGGAGGACATTTTTTCCATCACCTTAAACATTTATCATTTCTTTGTTGATCTATAAACCTCTAAATATCCATCAAAACTGATTAGTTTTGTAAAATTATTGTATATTAGGAACTTTGTAATTATCCAAAGAAACACTACATTTAGAATTCTGAATAAAATGAAATAGAACTGGAAGCAGAGCTGAATTCACAAGGATTACATTGCGAATGAAGAAGATTGTAACATCATAAATCCAATGGAATAGGAATCCAATATCTAAAATTCTCACCTATAGAAACTCAAACTCATAAGGAATAATTTCCTCCATATCACCTGCAACATTCAACAAAGCTCAACACAAATATTACTGAAAAACACAACCTTTGCAGGCAAAACATCTGGATTCAAGTCTTATTTATTCCAATTACTAAAGGTTTGACTTCAGGCAATTTAAGTAAGCTTTCTATACCTACATGCCCTTATATATAATATGGAACTAATCATAATCCATATAACATTGTGAGAATTAAATGGAAGAACATATGTAAATTATTTAGCACAGAACCTGAAAGACACCAGGTACACAATAATTATAACTATGATCACTACTTGCAATATGATCACCATTGCAGTCATTTCATCATTATCATCTTCATTATCATCATCCCTGATCATTGCAAACCAGGCACTAAACTGGACATTGGGTATATAATTGTGGCCAAGACTCACTTGATTCCAGCCCTTACAGTCTAGCATGGGAGACAAGCAATTAAGCAAGTAATTGCAATTCTGGCTTTTAATTGTTCTGATAGAGGAAATAAAGGGTGCTAATATATATACATAATACCAAATACACAGAGTATAACATATTTTAGAGCATCAAGGAAGCTTTGGAGGAAGTAATGATGTTCCAATTGAAATTTGAAGGGTGAGTAGGAAACAAACCTACTCCCTCAAACCCTTTTGTAAGAGCCCTAATTCAATCCATGAGAATTCCACCTTCATGAATTAATCATTAATCACCTTCTAAATGCACCACTTCTTAATACTATCACACTGGCAGTTAAATTTCAACATAAGAATTTTGGGGGACACATTCAGATCATAGTACCAACTAAACAGACTCTTAAATTTATTTAATTAAATGTCCAGGTTTAAGTATGACAATAAAGAGATTCAGGACATTTAGAGAACACTGAACTTTATAAATTTATATATCTAAATATGGTGTTAAAATTGATTTTTTTCTAGCAGAAGTTTGAAAAATGCTTTATATCTCTTGGAAACAATTCACTGTGTATTTCAATGTGTGGTTTCACATTTTCTTCGAGGAGCTGTTTTGTCATGCTAATCTATATTGGAGTTTTATATTATTTTTCATTTCCATTCCCCAAACCACATGAGATTCTATGCTATCCCGTAGTCCAATTTCTTTAAAAAATAAATAAAAATAAAATTGAAAAGCAAGTTTCTGTGGTCTGGCTAAAGGAGAAGAATTTCAATAATGTGCACCTCAATATGGTTCCTCTTTAGAACTACTTCTTTGCCCTGATGTTATTTTTACTTCCCTTGATTCTGTTTGAAAGCTGCATATAGTAGCTTTACAGAAAAGCCTGCTTTTCCACCTGTCTAGATGTCTTTCTAAATAATGAAACTAAACTGGTGTGCTTAGACATGCTTTAGTCGTGTTGTAAGTCTCTTTCAGCTTCCTCATTCCTGGAGCTCTTACTTTTATTTCCTGAGGAAATCAACCTGATTACTCTCAACCTTTTGCAGAACAATATTTGTGACTTACAGTTTCCATTATTCTCCTTTTGTACTAACCAAATTCAAACAACAGTTCTTTTTTTTATAATCCGCTTTACTTGCCTCTTTTGATTCTGCTTTTATCATATGCTGTTTATTAAACAGAGGTAGGAGATAGAGCTCTGATAGACCTCTATTTTGATAATGGGTTTTCAGTTCACTAGAGAATTGAGATACATGAAGTTTGGTATTTATTTTTTGTTATATCTATTATTTTATATTTCCAATAGAAATCATGGTTCTACATAGGTTCAAATCATGGCTTTACCATTTACTCTATGATCAACACACAGGCATTAACATTTAATACCTGTGAGTTTGAATGCTACGAGCTGTCTCTAATCAGCTGTGTGAACTTGGGCACGTTATTTTGCAATTTCAGTCTCAGCCTCCTTATGAGTTAAATGCTGGTAAAAATGATAGGTTGAAGATTAAGTGAGTAAAATCTAAAGCTTTTGGTGTTTTATTTTGCATGGCAGTAATTACATTTTGACTGCTGCAATTACAATAGTACTTTTCATTACTCTGACAATCCTTTTGCCAAATATAAAAATAATGAATATTCCAATCCTTTCTTGGTTGCCCTACAATGATGAATGATAAAATAATATATATAAGTGTAATGCCTGGCATTATAGTTTGTCCTAAATAAACATTAGTTCTCTTTGCATCCCACTCCTTTCTAATATATTCTGCAGACAGTATATTCAGCTAATGTCTTGTCATATTTTTATAAATATTTGTTTCAATACAGCTTCCTATAGACAATGTTTCATAAAACGTAGGATACTTTTTAAAAATACAGATTTACAATTTTTTGCACCAAATTTTACTAAAACAGAATCTCATACTGAAGCATTTTGCATTTAAAAACCTTTTCAGAGGAGTGTGATGCACTTCAAAGTATAGAACTCTCTTATGGCTGGGAGGTTATAAAAAAATGTAAAGATAGAAGATCTATAAAAGAGCATATAATGTAGTAGAGTAAGTCATACACTTATTCTATAAATAATGAAATAATTTGTAGTAGAAATTATTAGTAGGAGAAGGAAGGAAAGTACTAAAAATACAGATTATAAAATTTTAATCAAGTGTCTTAGTTAGCATACATGCTCTATTGAGGAACAAGACTAATAAAGTAGAATGCACTTTATTGATACCTGCCAATAATATAACTCTTAGTGGTACGGCAGTCACCCCACGAAAAACTCCTCATTGCCCCTTTGTAGGTTATAATGACTTCAAATAGTGTGGTGTTAATCATGGGTTGCTCCATTTGCTAAAGTTTATCTATCTATCTATCCATTTTTCATCTATCTTCATCTAGTTAAATGAATGACTAGCACAGAAGACTATGACAGAGAATTTTTCATCACAAGAAGGCTATTTTCAAGCCTTGTTTTTAATACTTATCAGTTCACATCATCTTTATGGAGATTTTTTCTCTTCCTTCAATCTAAAATGCCTTTTTACAGCACTATTGCACATTGATTTATCCAAATATACAGTAAGCAAATTGGCTAAATATCTATGTTGTTATGCTAGATATTTATGCAGAGCCCCTGGCTCTTAACAACCCATGTAAACATGTATTTCTTACAAATAAAATGGTCAAGTTGTAAAATTAGTAGTCCATGAATTCATCATATGTAGGTTTATTTTATCATAATTATCACAAGTAAAGTTATTCAACACAGGTTTCAATTATGAAGGTCCACATATACATGAATTTTCTTCCACCTTTGACACCCCAGAGACAGCAAGACCAACTCTTCCTTTTTCTCTTCCTTCTCAACATATTCAGTTGAAGATAATGAGGATGAAGATGTTTATGATGATCCACTTCCATTTAATGAATAGTAAGTATATTTTCTCTTCCTTATGATTTTCTTAATAACATTTTCTTTTCTCTACCTTACTTTATTGTAAGAATTCAGTATATAATATATATAATATTCAAAATACGTGTTAATCAACTGTTTATGATATCGGTAAGGCTTCCAGTCAACAATAGGCTATTAGTAAAGTTTTTTGGGAGTTAAAAGTTATACCCAAATTTTCCACTGTGTGGGGGGTTGGTATCCCTAAGCCCTGCATTGTTCAAGGGTCAATTATAAGTAGTTCAGGTAGGAAAAAGTGTATTTCGTAAATGCTATGGTCTGAATGAGTTCTCCCAAATTCTTGCGTTGGAAACTTGATCCCCAGTGTGGCCGCTTCGGAAGGTAAGGGCTGTGATGTATTTAGGTTGTGAGTGCTCCACCTTTATGAATGGAATAATGCTCTTATAAAAAAAGCTTTCAAGAGTGGGTTCTCTTTCTCTTTTCTGCCCTTCTGCTATGTGAGAATATAGGATTTGTCCCTCTTTTGTGCTTCTGCCTTCTACCATGTGAGGATGTAGTAAGAAAACCGACACCAGATGCCAACACTTTGATCTTGTGATTCCCAGCCTCCAGAATTGTGAGAGAATAAATTTCTGTTCTTTGGAAATTACCTAGTCTCAGGTATTCTTTGATAGCAGCACAGAATGAACTAACACAATAAAAAGGGGTCTTTAAAATGTGATTAATACACATATTTTTAAGTAAAAATAATTTGAGAGGAACGGAGATTATAAGGATTCTAGAACTTCAGTTTCATTAATTTCTATGAAATATCCAATATTTGAGCTAGTTTTGACCTCTGTTCAAGGCTACATGGTATAACAGATAGAAATTAGGTTTGCCATCAGAGGATGTGGACTATGGTTTTGCTTCTGCCAATTATTAAATACGTGATATGGGGGTGAGACTTTTCCTCATTTGACAAAAAAACCAGCGATTAGTAGAAGACTAAAATGTGCCAGAAAATTTCCCAAATGCTTTATAGGCCTTATGACATTTAATCCCCATAGTTACTATAGTGTTATCAAATTCATTCTAGAATAGAGAATTGAGGCTCAAGGAGTTGTGCAACTTACTCCAGGATAGATGCGCAGTGAACGACGCTCAGAAGATGAATTCAGTTTTACTTGCCTCAAAGGCCTATGGAATTAACCACTGTAAAATAATGCCTCTCAACAATTTATGAAATGAATAAAATATATATCAGACACTGATTTTCTTTTAGAATTCACAATATGTGATATAAGTGTTAATTATTATTAAGAGGGCAGCCATGTAGATTCACATTTTTTACTTTTCAGATGAAGGAAACTTAGAGGACGAATCAGCAATATATTCCTATATAACAAATCATTCCAAAACTTAATAGGTTAAATATAGTATTTTATTTAGCTCCTGATTCTGGGGGTCAGTGCATTAGGGCTATGTTTAGCTGGACAGTTCTGGACAGATGAATAAAAGGAAGGCAGTTCTGTTTCGGGGGATTAGCTAAATATCATCTGAGGGCAGGAATGAGAATTTCAGGTGTTTGAGAGACCCTTTATTTCTTTTGGGTGTTGTCCTCTACAATAATAACGTTCTCCGAGTTAGTTTCTAATACAGTTTCTTATTGTACTGAAGGGACGTGTGTGTGCATGTATGTGTGTGTGTATGTGTGTGTGTAAATGATATATATGTCTCTCATCAGGATGCCAACTAGCTATTATAAGACTTGTTCCCATAGTATGGGGGTAGCATTCCAAGAAAGAGGGAGAGGGAGAGGGAGAGGGCGAGAGAGAGAGAACACGCAGAAGCATGCCAGACCTTTTGAAGCCCAGGTTTGGAACTGGCACACTGTCCCTTCCACTACATTCTCTTGGCCAAAGCAAGTTACAAAGCCAGCACAGATTCAAGGGCCAGAGAAACAGATTTGATGGGAGAAGTTGCAAAGTCACATTATTAAGGGGCAGACCTATAGGGTGGGTTGAGAAATTGTAGCCATTTTTTAATCTACAGCAGTGGAATTTTGTTTATGAATATATTACTTTTTGATGGTGAAAAATATTTTTAAAAATCCTTATGTTAGACTGTAAAAGAATGAACTTGTTCAAATGCTAAACTTTGGCGAGTATGTCATTCTATTAATAACAGTCACAGTGTGGTTTAATGAGATCAATCACATTTCTAATGGTGATGTAGTGCTCAGTTTCTATAGCTTTCTGTGATGCTGACTCAAGAATATAAAAGAAGCAGCATTTAAGCTGCTTCCCTGCAAGGGGTAATGTCCATACAGTATTCTAAATTCTCGCTTCACACGGGCCACAAAGGAAACCACAGCTGTTTTTTCCTTCTCGGTTTTCCATCACCATCTTTCAAAGCTTTGCTTTCTTTTCACTTTTATCTGACTTTTACAGCAGGATCAGTGGAGTTAGTTGGCTGGAGGAGTTTCTGTTCTCTCCTGTCTTACATAATGAAACCTGAATATTTGTCTTAAGATCTTCCCCTCTTATATTGACCAGAAAATAATAAAAGAGACCATATTTCATTCATTGCTTTGTGTATTAATTCTCCATCGACATGCATATCTCATCATTTTGTCTTCTCATACTCTTATTTTCAAACTTATCTGATATGTTCACATCTAATGCTTTATGAAAAATAAAGTCTGAGTTCTTCTAAAAGATAACCACTCTGTCAATGTGATTATTTCTAGATAGCTTATATGTACTTAGATGCAAATTGATTCAATAGATCTTGGGTTTTTCGTTTTTCTCCCCATGAGTCCTTTGCATCATTTTCTCCCTTCCTTTTGGTTTCTCTGTATATCCCTCATAATACAACTTAATATTATGAAACTAAAGGCTTTCTTCATTGATTTCTGTTATCTGTATGAGTTATCTTTCTACTTTCTACAGTCTTGTAACTTAATGTAAATATTTTCTCCATTTAAATAGAAGGGATAATTTATGTAAAGTATTTTGTACATAGTATGATCTCAATAAGTGTTATCTATTATGATAAATATTGCTTCTACTATTTCTATAATTAATTTTAAAGGAAATCACATGCTTTTTTCCTATTGAATTTGTAACATTAAGCAATATAAGGAACCATCTAAACAATAACATGCATATTAGAATTTGAATATACTTTTTCTTTTTCTTCCTTTCTTTCTTTTTTTTTAGAGACAGGGTCTTGCTCTGTTGCCTTGGCGAAGTGCAGTGGTGTGACCATAGCTCTCTGCAGCCCCAAACTCCTGGAGGCAAGCAATCCTCCAGCCTCAGCCTCCCAAGTAGCTTGTATTGCAGGCACGTACTACCACACTCAGCTAATTTTTTATTTATTTTCTTTTTTGTAGAGATGGGGTCTCTCTATGTTGATCAGGCTGGTCTTGAATCCTGGCTTTAAGCGATCCTCCCTTCTTGACCTCCCAAAATGCTGAGATTACAGGCATGAGCCAACACACCCAGCTGAATACACGTTTTCTTTGTAATTTTTCTGGCAATTGAAATTTACTATCATTTTTAGTTTAAGAAATATTTCAGTGATTGATAATTATACAAAACAAAAATAATTTCCTTAGTATTCAAGCCTTATGATTTTTAAAAATTTTTAAATTTTTAATTATTATGGTCACATAATAGTTTTATATCTTTATAAGATACATGTGATGTTTTGATATAGGCATAGAATGTTAATTGATTAAATCAGGGTAATTGGGGTACCCATCACCTCAGGCATTTAACATCTCTTTGTGTTGGGAACAGTTCAATTCCACTCTTTTAGTTTTTTTAACGTATACCCCAACTTATTGTTGATTATAGTCACTGTTTTGTGCTAGCAAATATTGTTCATTCTATCTAACTACGTAACTGTATTTTTGTACCCATTAACCACCTCCACTTTATTCCCCAATCCCTGCTACCCTTCTCAGCCTCTGGTAACTGTCATCCTACTCTCTGTCTCCAGGAGATCAATCGTTTTTAATATTTAGCTCCCACATATGAGTGAGAACGTGTGAAATTTGTCTTTCTGTGCTTCGCTTATTTCACTTAACATAATGTTCTCCGGTTCCATTCATGTTGTTTCAAATGGCAGGATTTCATTCTTTTTTGTAAGGCTTACACTTTTTTGTGTGTGTTATTAATTCAAGTGCTTGGTCCATATAGTTGTTATTAATATTTACATTGTCATTACACATTTACTGTCATATTATCAGTAATTTTCTTATATATGTATACATATTTTCTTGCATTTTTTCCTAGATATCGATGACCTTCCAAAGACCTTTTAGTTCTTCATTTTATTTAATTATTTAATATGTCATAACAGATAGGTGTTTTATTTAGTGAATTGTTTATATTTCACTACCCATCTTGCAGTACTCTATATTGCTAAAAGTTTCTTATTAACAACTCATAAGTCTTGCTCTTTCCAAACCATAGTATCAATATTAATACCTGTTTTTCAAAGATACCTTCTTCCACATACACCCCGGTGATTTTCCTACTTGGTCAACTTCAGTTTTGCCAAACTATGTCTGCAAAATAATTTACTCCTCCCTTCCTTCCTGCCTTCCTTCTTCCTTCTTCCTTTCTTTCTTGAAATATACATATAGACACACTCACAGTCTGATGAGGCCTGGTATAGGTTGAATTGGGCCCTCTCCTCAAAATGTAAGCCAGATGTGTTGGAGTCCTAACCTCCAGTACCTCAGAATGACCTTATTTGGAGACAGAGTCTTTATAGAGATGATCAAGTTAAAATGATCCTCTTTTAGGATGATCCTTTTAACTTGATATAAAGTGGGCCCTAATCTAATATATCTGGTATCCTTATAGAAAGGGGAAATGTGGACACAGAGGCAGCCATGCATAGAGAGAAAATGATTTAAAGAGACACAGAGAGAAGATGGTCATCTACAAGCCAAGGAGAGAGGCTTGGAACAGATTCTTTCTTCACAGACCTCAGAAGAATCTCAACCCTATCAAGGCCTTAATATTAGACTTCTAGCCTGCAGAACTATGAGATTATAGATTTCTGCAGTTTAAGCCTTCCAGTTTGTGATACTTCATTATGGCAGTCCTAGCAAACTGTTAATACAAGGTCCCCCACTCTTTCCCCCCAAAATAAATTGAGAAAAGGAGAAATTGGCTTATTAAAGAATTACTTTGATACTTGGGTATCTGTAGTCCTTCTTTTTAGCTTCTGATAAAGAAATATAAAGTTTTGCTTTCTAAAGCATTATATTTCTAGGATAAACTTTTAAAACTTGTTTTGCTTTATATAACCATGATGTGGTGGCTGGAGACCTACATTTTACTGAAAAAAGCAAGCCGGAGCCAATGAAAGACACAGAAACAATATTCAGTGTCACCTGTAAGCTCTCTCTGGTCAGCTGTCATTAAGAAAAAAATGCACTTGCTCTTTGATTGTTTCTCTCACTTATAAGGAGGGGTGGGGCATGGAGCAGGGGAGAAAGGGTGTGGAGACTAGGGTGTAAATAAGGCAGGCAGAACCTCCAGAGGGGGTGGAGACAGAGCTTCGCGGAACAAAAATATGTGAACCTGGTTGGTACAACATAGCTTCCCCGGACCGACCCACCCACCCTTTCCTTAGCTCTGTGCTTCGGATGGCGGCGGGAGGTTGACAGCGAGTGGTGCTGAAGGGACAGCTCCGGCAGTGGTTGCTTTAGGGGGAGAAATAAAACCTGCAGATCGCCTCGGAGCTGGGCGAATTCACCTTCAAGCGGGTGAGCTCTCCTGACCTCCGACCAGTCTCCGCTCCAGCCGCGGCTAGCCGAGCTGCTCGCTCCCGGTGGGGTCTGCCAGCGCCGGCTGGACCCGCCCCGAGCTCCATGGTTTGCCCAACCCTGCGCGATGGTGACTCTGGGCGCGGAGGTTGGCGACGGGCAAACCCGCAGCTCGCAGAATGAGGGCGGGCAGCGCGGCCGGCGGCCGGCTGGGGCTGTCTCCCCGACCCCGGCGCCCAGAGAAGCGGCCCAACCACCTGAACCCGGAAAACGCCAACAAGTAGTTTCTCGTCGGAGAAGGGCGGCTCATCTGGGCGCCAAGACTCAGCCCGGCTGCCCGGAGAACCTCGTCCACTTGGAAACCAAAGAAGAACCACTTTTCTCTCGGTCTTCTTAAGGTATCTGGAAATGGGGGGCATGGGGGTGAAAGGGGTGATTTCCTGGGAAGGGCACGCTGACCCTGCAGGCAGGCATCTCCCCGCCTTTCCGCAATAGGAATGTAGAGATGAAGCCCTGGGGAGAGGTGGTTGGGAGGCTGGAAACCAGGACACTGCCAGCCAGACTTCCAGCTCAGGGATCCAGGGGGTGTGCCTCTAAGCAGCTTTTTCCTGGGCCTCGCCCCTCCTGGAAAGCAACCCCCCCACCCTCCACCCCGCCAGGCATTTGTTTTTCTTGGGAAGGGGGATGGGTGGGATGCTTTGATCACTTCTATTCTCAAAGATGGATCCTAGTTTCTCATTTCCTTTTCCAAGTAATAATAACATCAACAACAACAACAATAATGTGAAAAGGAAATTGGTGAGGAAAGAAGTCAGAGGTTTCCTTGGTGAAAGGCAACAGCAGGGAATTTTCATTCTTTTTTTCTTTTTTTGCTCTGACTTCTACGTTCAGTCTTTTTACATGGTCTGTGAGGGAGAGTAGAGGTGAACCAAGAACAGGTTGCGCAAAGGGCATTCCCTGAGTGCTAGGGAGTAGCGAGGTGTTCGGGTTGATCCAGGGTATGAGTGCAATCCGGGCTGTCTGCGGGGTCCGGGGGCTCTCACCCAACATTGCCAAGTTGCCTTAGAGAAGAGAACTCCCAGTCTAAGGGAATTGCATCCAGGCGAGGGGAGGGGGAGACAGAGGGGTTAGGAGAGTGGAACAGAGAGACCAGTCAGGGGAGGGGGAGAGAATGTGGCAAGGGAGGGGGAGAAAGAGGGCTTAGGAGGGAGAGACAGGAATTTGGGGGCGGGAGAGAAGGGGTTAGGGGCTGAGAGCAGGTTAGACTTGAGAGGGGACAGAGGGGAGGAAGGGTGGAGGGTGAAAAGATGAAGGAGGAGAGATCAGAGCCAAAAAAGGAAGGTGTGAGGAGGGGAAAACGGTGTCGTGGCAGGTCAAGGAAGACTTGGACTGTTATCTTTTTAGTTCTCTGGAAACCTGGGAAAGGTGTGATGCAAGAGGCGGGGACAGGGCTGGACGCTGACTTCCCCTGGGGAGGGTCCTTTGCCCCTGCTTGTCTGCCAACCCTGCGTCTCGGGACTCTCGGGCTGGGGTGGTGGCGGGGGGTCATGGTGTGTCTCTGACGGCTGAGATCTTTAACTTGGCGCTGTGTTCACCTCCCCCCAGTCATGTCTGAGCCACAGAGATGGGCAAGATCGAGAACAACGAGAGGGTGATCCTCAATGTCGGGGGCACCCGGCACGAAACCTACCGCAGCACCCTCAAGACCCTGCCCGGAACACGCCTGGCCCTTCTCGCTGCCTCTGAGCCCCAGGGCGACTGTTTGACCGCGGTGGGCGACAAGCTGCAGCAGTCGCCCCCTCCGCTCTCGCCGCCGCCTCGTGCGCCCCCGCTGTCCCCCGGCCCGGGAGGCTGCTTCGAGGGCGGCGCGGGCAACTGCAGCTCGCGCGGCGGCGGCGGCGGCGGCGAACACCCCGCGGGCGGCCGCGAGTTCTTCTTCGACCGGCACCCGGGCGTCTTTGCCTATGTGCTCAACTACTACCGCACCGGCAAGCTGCACTGCCCCGCCGACGTGTGCGGGCCGCTCTTCGAGGAGGAGCTGGCCTTCTGGGGCATCGACGAGACCGACGTGGAGCCCTGCTGCTGGATGACCTACAGGCAGCACCGCGACGCCGAGGAGGCCCTGGACATCTTTGAGACCCCCGACCTCATCGGCGGCGACCCCGGCGACGACGAGGACCTGGCGGCCAAGAGGTTGGGCATTGAGGACGCGGCGGGGCTGGGGGGCCCCGACGGCAAGTCCGGCCGCTGGAGGAGGCTGCAGCCCCGCATGTGGGCCCTCTTCGAAGACCCCTACTCGTCCAGAGCCGCCAGGGTAAGGCCAGAACCCACCTCTTCCCTGCTGCTCCAACTTCTCCCAACTCCCTCCCCAACTTTCCGTTCTTTTCTGCCAAGGGTCTCTGAGATGGGGGCAGGGGGAGAAGGGAGCAGGGGCTTCCTAGCGGTGGGGTTTGAGGCTCATCCTGTGCAGGGCAAACCCAGGCATCCTGACTACCATTCGTCCCCCACCCCTATCTATGTGCCCCTCCTCTCAGCCCAACTCAGATTTACTTCAGCAGATGGAACCTCAAGGGCAAACGCTGACTTCTGGGACCTTTATCTGAAACCGGTATCACCATTCGTCTTCAGTTTTTTCCTCACTCCTTGTTCTAACTTTTCCTTCAGCTCGGATGTCTCTTCAGGCCTCCTGGTCATCCCTATCTGACAGTTTCAGTAAGGTTCCTTCACATCTGACTCACCCAGAGCGGTGGCTCCAATTAGGTATCTAATCTGAAGACAGTCAAAGGGTAAATGGAATATATGAATGTGGCTGGGACAGGGGGAGGGTGTGCCAGGAGGTTCATTTTGTGAAAGGAATCTCTGGAATGCCCTTTGGGCCCAGGGAGAAGAATACTGGATTGTTTGTTCCAGTGAGTTGACCAGAGTGCCCACCTGGCCTGAGTGTTCCAGCCTGGTGCCTTTGCCCTTGGGCTGCATCACCAACTAGCCAACTTGGTGATCCTAGTTTTCGAAATCTGAGTAATTTAGATTGCAGCAAACTTTATTTTACTTCTTGTATTGTGAACCCAGCCTGAATTTTTCTTTTTGGTTTCTAGTTTAAGTGCCAGCTTAAATTTAATCTTTGACACTCCCAATGAATTCTTTAAAATCCCATGAAGGGATTATAAAAGTAACCAATAAAGGTTTCTCCAGTTTAAATGAAATAAAAGAAATATAAATAACCCCAAATTATACAGTATGTGAATGGTTTTTAATTATATATGAGAACAGAATACAGTATTTAGTTAAATCTCTGCAACTGCCTGTGTCTGGGTTGCTTCTGACACCCAGAAGACACCCCCTGGGCAGAATGGGGATTCTCCCAACTTAACTTTGGCTCTATCCTCATCATTTTCTTCCTCTGCATGTCAGAAGTGTCTATATCTGAGATATTATGCAGCTGTCTATCTACTAATCTATCAAAAGATGTGCTTTTGATACCACTTTGGAAGTCTGTGGATGTGTTTTGTTTTCAGTGTGAAACAGAATAGGAAGGAGACAATTTAAAGCATTGCTACTCTTTTGGATCAGGATTTAAATGCATATATAAATTCTGAAATGTCCACATTCACATATTGAAACATAGAATTAATAATAACTTCAACTTTGAAATCTTTCTTTTAAGATCATTCTATAAATTCAACGAGAGTTGGTATTCAGAAAAAAAAAGTACATGTTTATTTAAATTAAGTCACAGGATCATGACCAGTACATCTGTGTTTTTCGAATTCCAGCTGAGTGCTATGGAAGTCTTTCCACTTGGTGGCTAAAAAGATAATCTGAATTTGTTTTCAGGCCCATCATGTGATTTTCTTTTTCCAGTTCATGTGCTACAAAAAGACAGAATGTTTTATTATCTTTCCTTATGATACCACAATACATTTTATTGTAGGCCAGATGGCAAAGCAAAAACTAAAAAGGTGTTCAACTTTTATCATTGCTATGAAATTTGGTTCTATTGATTATTGGTCAAAAGGGTAAACCATTGACTTAAAAATTGTGTTTTTCTTTTTAATTTTACTAAAATTTCATTGTAATAATATTGAGGATTTGATTTGCATCTATTTTAGGTCAGGAAAGAACACAGATAAATTAAAGATTAACACAAAGTCAAAGAGCGAGTAGAAACAGAATCAGCTAAGAACCACAGACCTGAAAAATTTCTTGGAGGTCATGCTGTCAAGACCCTTTATATTGTAGGTGAGGAAAATGAAGACTGCTGACGCTAAGTGGTGGCCAAGGTCATACTCCAAGTTAATAGCAAAGCCAAAATTATTCTAGAGGTCTCATGACACCCTCTTCAGGCCCTTTACACCAAAACTACTGATTATAACTGACTGTCTAGATCTCTGCAGATCCTAATTGCTCTTGAGATTTAATGCAGCAAAGACATTCACTATTCACTAGAATTCTAACTTTGAAAGGTCATCTATGACATTTTAAACATATATATTTCAGGACTTTGGCCTCCTAGAATTTTTATCTTCCACCACCCAACAATAGAATAAAAATATGGGATTTGAATTAACTTCGTAATCCTGTTTGAACTTTCCGTTTTTATTGACCCGCCAGTGTTTAATGTTTTACTCTCTTTTGTGGATCTCGTCTTCAGGGAAATACCTTTTCAAATTACTGGGAGGAGGGGGGGATTCCTAAAAAAGAGTAATCAGAAGTCACCATTCTATTTAAAAGTGATTTAATATTTTTACATGAACACTTTTAGTTCAGATAATGATCGGCCTTAATGTTATCTAACTAGTTTGTTAAATACAATTACATTGGAAGGTCGCAGGATGAAATTATATTTTGTATGGACATGATTCTAGGAAAGATAAATCAATTATCAAACGGTTTGCTTCAGTTTTCATCTTACTGACATGGGTCTCATTCTTAATAGAAGTTAAGTATTTACACTTTTATAAACACTCTTACTTTTTTTTAACCTTAGTTCATCTTTTATTGAATTGCTTGAGATGAAAAATTTTAAGTGTCTGAATTTTTTTCAACTTGTTATACCTGTTTCATTATTTTCTTTATCCTCTCCCAATATTGAAGAGATTGGCTCAATTGTATAATAGATATTTTTATTTCTAACTTTTATTATCTAAATGGCAGACTAAAATCATAGTGGCAGGAAAAGGATGATTGAATTTTGCAACACTTCATTTTTGCTTTTTATTTTGGTTGGCATGTCTCTTCAGACTTTTATGAAATAAATATATATTTGAGAGGTCTAAATCATTCTAGTTCTAATTTGGTAAATAAGTTTATATTTTATACTCTTGAATTCTTATCCTTAAGAATAGTATTCAAAAAATAGAAATTTATAAAAATTCAAATATAAGTTGTCATGGAAACCTGTTGTGGAGAAAATGAGATCAGGAAAAAAATAAGAGATTATTCCGTTGATGCCAGTGAGTGATATTTACAAATAGTAAAAAGCAGGGATGCATAGATGTATTTGTGAAAATGTTATGCATTATACATTTTCAATTTAATACTTAAGTGTAAGGAAAAAATGAAACTCATATGTGCTTTCCTCTGAAGACTCTACCATAAGTAGGTGGATAGGTACCAGGTAGAAATTGCTTGATAGAACTAAATTTTTTAAGAAGTTTTAAAAAAGTAGTATAAGGACAAAATACTAAAATTAAAGACAATTAAAAAATTGTTTCCATATTAAAGAGCTGAGAGCAGTTATAAGTTTCCCTTTCTCCCTTTGTTTTTCACTTATATTTTTGTGGGGGAGGCAAAGTGATAGAATTCAGCTCTATTTTAGAATGTGGCTCTTCCTTGCTTATTTATGCATATCTTTGATTACCTGCTAGACCTTTTGCTTGTTTGTTTGTTTTTACTTTCAAAGAACATTTTAGAAAAGAAAAACAAAATAATAACTGCCATGGAACCCCAGGTAAGATATTGGCTGTGTGTGTTTTCGTGTATGTGATCTTTCACATATATTTTCCTGAACTTTATCTCATATTCCATTCTTGTGTGTGTTACAATCATCCAGAATCATACATGGGTTGTGATAGAGAATCTATTATTTTTTAATCTTGAAAATATTCACTTTATTAGCATTTTAGATTGTTTTATTTCCACAGCATTGCTAAAATATACTCTTCAATAGTTATTAAAATTTAAATTTCAATGTCTAGCATTAGACTTAAATTTGCAAATATTGAATTTCGTTTTATGGTTTACTTTTTCCTCTTCCCCAAACCACAAAACAAAACAGGAAAGAGATGATCTAAATAACCATTTGCTAGCATTAAATATAACATTTGATTTTTAAAAATTATAATAAGGTAGGGACAATTTAAGTCATATATTCAGATTAAAGTAAGAAAATGTATTCTTATTTTGTAAGCATCACTCCAATTAAAAGAATTAATGGCTACATATAGCTTGTTCATAAAATATCATTGTCAATTCTAAAAATTTTTAGAAAACTCATTTATTCAATGAATATTGATTATGCAGTCATTCTAGACTGGAAACTATGCAAAGTACTGGGAATGTATGGAAAAGATATAGTCCTTTGCCATCTATAAGCTTACCTCCTCTGTATTTATAATAAAACATTTTCTAAAGATAGTGTTTATTAAATTTAAAAAATAGAACAAGATAACAGCAAACAAAATTTCAGAGATATTAAAGATGCTTTTCTCAAAACATTATAATGTAGAAATATTGCCTCACACATGCAGCAAAATATTCCTTTTAGAAATGATCATGTTAAGGTATTATTAGTTTTTATTTTGTTATAAAAATGTTAGACTCTTTTAATCTTGAGTTTTCTATTTTTAAAATGACATATAGCCTCTCTCCTTGCAATATGATGAAGGCTGTACTTATACCAAACAATCGAACTCTCTGGGGGTGTGGCCAAATTTCTTCATTTTTTCCATATCAATTACAAATCATGGCCAACCATATGACAATGCAAATCCAAGCTTCACATTCCTGAAGAGTCTGCTGTAATGGTCCAGTGTGTTTGCCTTTGCCATATAAGCATCTAAGTATCTTTTGACCTTTTCCAGGCCACTAATTGTATGGCTCATAAATAAATTTAATTTTATGCTTATATTCTGAGCATTGGATAGGATCAGAGAGTATCTAATTCAATATATCACTAAAAGAACCAAGTAACTTTAATTGCCAATTGTAGAATATTTTCAGTAGTGTATTTGATCACACACTAGGTTATTTGATCTATTTCTGGGCATTAGGTGTGCCAAAGGTGAATGTAGTTGGACGAATAAGGTATGACTTTTTTCTGTAAAATTTTGCTAAGAGCTTATTTGTAGACTTGACAAAATTAAATGAAAGACAAGAAATTTTTTCATCTCTGTCAAGAAAGCTCATGTTCAAAGCAACTGAAAAGGAAATGTGTAAGTTTCTATAAAGATGCGGATCAGCCTTTCCCATTTGAGAATGTATATCACCGCCATCCATTTTTACTACTACAAATAAAGGAAAAGCAATTTTTAAGTCTTACATTTTTTGAACTTCTGAGTCATATTTCCTTTTTATTATGGCAACATTTAAAAATATGTCTAAATGAAATAGTAAAGGGCACTAAAGATAAACACAGATCTTTGCAAGGAAATATATAGTGTCAAAATAGTCCAAACAATAACCATCAATATATTACATAAACTTAATTCAATTCTGGTTGAAGTATGAAGGGCTTTTCTTTTAGAAGAGCAGTCAAGATATTCTTTTATGACAGAATAGCACTTTTTGCTTTCCTTATAGGATGAAGGATGGTAATAATTTTAATCCTGCATAGTCAATATTTTGAACAGGAAGTGAATAGAATGTGAGTGTTGGGAGGAGAAGAAAGCAGGACTAGATATTATATGGAAACAGAATTGGAAAATCACCTGGATTGGGATCTATGAGACCTGCACACTAACTTTGATTTCAACACTAGAAATAAAAATACAAATAATAATAATAATAATAAAACACTAGCCACATGACCTTGGAGGATTTACTTCATCTTCTTGAATCTTGATTCCCCTTGCCTTATTCTGAAAACAAAAAAAATTGGGGTGACATATTGAACTAGATAGTATCTAAACTTCTTTCCAGCTCTATGATTTTGAGGTTTTAGAATAATTATTGCTAAATATCCTGAGGGTGGGGGGAAGGAACAACATGTCTGTGCCCATTTTGATCGCACTCTAAGGACCATCACAGTAACAAGGTAAACCGGAATCGATTTTTTTTTTTCTTCTGTAACTTTCTGCCCTTTTTTTCCTACAGCTGTTGGGTAGCTACTGCTCTGGTTACCATAGAAACAGGTTAGCTCCTAGCTTCCTGTTTCCATTGAAAACAGCTTTCTCTCAACCACATATTGATCTCAGGAAATCATTTTGCTGTGGCTCTGTCATGAAACCCATAAAGATGATCTGCTCTGTCATTTCCTAGGTCTAAGATTCAGTGCAGCTGTATATCCATCCACCCACAAGGGTAACTGATTAGATAATCTCAGTTTTATTTCCATTTGAAAAGTATCTTGTCAAAGACACTATCCTTTTCCCCTTTCCATATTTTATACAGAAGGGAAAGTCTTACTCACTTGAAGATTTACAGATATGCCTAACACATTTAAGTGTTTACAAAATAGTGTCAAATTATTCAGTTCCAATCTCTTTCAAAACCTATTCCATCAGAATATCCATAGAGAATAGTATGCTGTCTAGTACACTTCATAAGTTTATGATATAATGTGCTCATTAATGAAGCCTATTTCAAAATAAATGTGTATTGTATAGTGCCACATATTTCTCTTTTAAGAAAATAGTTTTTATATTTATGGAATATGTATCTACATAAAAAGAAGATACATTCACTGTTATAGATACATACTCAAGGAATATGTTTATTAAATTTGTATGTTGGTAAGAGGTGGAACAGACTTGAAGGGATATAGCTTAAAGTTTTGATTGAGCAGTGTATGTGTGTGTTCTATATATATCCAAAATACATACTATTTCAATGAAATTGGCAATAGAAATGTATGATAGACAGTTAATGTTTATGAGGACTAGAACTAGAATGAAACTGGCAATCGTCTGACACAATTGCCTCAGTTCACAGAAAAGGCAACTGACATGTTCCAGCCACAACTAGTTAATGACAACAGCAGCACTAGAATTTAGATCTTCTGACTTCCGATACAGTGTTCATCCTATTCAATCTCGATTGCTCAGTTTAAACTGCGTTTAACATTAGATGCACAAATTTTAGCTGTTGGGAAGCAGGAAGCATGTTAGGAATAGTTAGGATATGCTCCACTTCCCTCCATGTTTCCATGTCTTATTTTTGAACACTATCAAGAAATTGTCACTATTTTAGGTATTCACTTTATTTACAGACCCCCCTCCAGTTACAGTTTTCCATTGCTGTCTTATCCACCAGTTCTACATCTTATTGTCCTACTACCTTTAAAGCCTCAAAACTACCCTACCTATTCACTTATCCACTTTCTTTTCCTTTGGCTCATAATCCTCATGAGAAGATCTACAGAAGCCTTAGCTCCTAAGCTGAGCCAGGAGATATTTAGATAACTAAGAAATGATACCCATTTTGCCTTTGACCCTTTTGTGTAATGCCTTTTATTATGTGTTTTAGTACTTTTGTTTGATGTATTGTTTTGGTTGTTTTCTTTTTATATTCAACCTTGATTCAACCCATTGGTGATAAATAATGTGTTTTGTAGAACATGGTCTTCTCAAATGTAATTAGCCAGATCCTAGTGGGTTTACCCAGAGACAACTGGTGAATTAGAGTGGTGAATGTGTTTGGAACTGCTGGAGATCTGCAAAGGAGGTTGGATGTTCTTGTGAGGTCGGTAAATACAATGCAGAAAAACTTTTCTCTCCTTTATGAACAGTTAGTGGAAGGTGGTGTGATGGGAATGTAAAGCAATGTTATAATTTTAGGAGTGTCTGAGAGAACGCATTTTGCAGGAATCAAAACAGAAGAACTTGGGGCAAAATATTATTGGTGATTTCAGGAAAAAAATACTCTTTGATTGCTACAATCATTTGACTGGTCTTCTCTCCTGAAAGTTAATAATGATAAGGACATCTTTGTAATCTGACATTTCCACAGTACTCCATGTGTCCAGAAAATCCTATGCAGGCAGACAACTCAGTAGTGTCCTCATCACTCCTTGTTTGAAGACCTTGGTTGGTATGCTATCAGATCATAGAGCTTTGATATTCTTCACGTATCTGACTATATTGATGATGTCTTTAAAAGTTGGAACAAAGGCCATGATAGTCTTCTTTAACAGGTTTTTCTGTGATTTAGTCTCAGCAGTGGGAGGTGTTTTCTTTTGAGTTTTCTCCGTGAAGAGAGACCTAGACATGAAAAACTGCCAACTTTCGACCACAGACATTCTCCTTTTTTACACCAACATTTATCCAGAATTTTTAAGTTTTTCAGTAAATGATAAAATGCAAATACGTCTTTTATAAAATAGTGATTTTAAATAATGTCAATATATTCAAGTAATATTTGTTGTCTGTAAATTTAAGACATGTTTATGAATTATGTTTAAGCAAAAACTATTTGGACCAATATAAATTTACATTTTGAGTGCTTTGTCAGATTGGGTTCAATGAAAGGGTTAGATATTATTCAGAACTTTTGTAAAATTTGTGTCTGTGCTTGCAAATTATACAACAGAAATTCAAATATGGGGTTGCTCATTTTGGACTTCCAAATTTATTGATTTAGGATAAAATCCTATTTGCTAAAAGTCATATTGTATAATAATTGTATTGGAAATTATGGCACAGTGATCATTGCAGGAATAAACTTTCTTACTGATATTGATATATGAATTTTGGATAAAGTTAGTAAAATTGGTATTTAGGAAAGCATAATAATACAGTTATTACAGTTTAGCTTATTATTTAAGTTGTCCTGATTCTCTCTTTTATGCTTCTTGTGGTAAACAATGAGAGGGATATTATAAAAGTTATTAGAATACCCTTTTCTTTTTGAGACAGAGTCTTGCTCTGTCGCTCTGGACAGAGTGCAGTGGCATCATTGTAGTTCACCGTAACCTCAAACTCCTGGGCTCCAGCAATCCTCTTGCCTCAGTCTCCTGAGTAGCTGGGACTAGAGGCATGTGCCACCCCGCCTGGGTAATTTTTCTATTTTTAGTAGAGATGGGGTCTTGCTCTTACTGAGGCTGGTCTCAAACTCCTGAGCTCAAGCAATCCTTCCACCTTGGCCTCCCAGAGAGCTAGAATTACAGGTATGAGCCACTGCACCCGGCCTAGAATACCCTTAATACAATTTTTCTTTCCAGTAGATGTATAGGAAATGGACAGAGTAGAACCTCAACAGGCCTTGTCTGTGCAAACAGAATCTGTTCAATTTTGTTAAGCTATTAGAACTTTATTATTTGAAAGTAGTGAACCTATCGCAGTCATATAAAATGATTAGTTGATGCATCAAAGTTGAGCAACTATCATATTTTTATCATCTGTGAGCTTAATTCCTAAGCTTATAAAGGTGTTGACTGTTCTTTGACACTTAGAGTACAATGCTAGAAATACAGAATTCAAGCAAACTAATGAAATCAAACATATTTTAATGTACTATTAGGCTTTAATGACATTCAAAAATGATTAGCCTTGATGTAAAACCAGGGTTTCTTTAATTAATTGCCTCAATTTCTTCTTTGAGTTTGCTGTTCAATTTTTAGTTGTAACATGTACATACTATCAGTTCACGGTTTTTTAAAATTAGTGATTGTTTTAAAGCTGTTTCTTTTTCAATTTATGTATCATTGATTTAATTTCTCTCTGATTTATCTATGTTAGTTGGTTTCTTGGTTACTTTTGTTTTTCAGAAGTAAGTGAAGTTGTCAGCGTACTTGACATTGTACTTCAATGCTGTGTTCCTTTATCAATAGTCTTTTGTGTGTCCTCTACCTTAGCTTGCATTTATTGCTTGATAAAATAGCATATTGTTGTCAGGAATTTGTACATTTCTCCTTTAAACAAACTGGGAGTGAACAAAACATCAAAGATTCTAATGCTTTTGAATCTCTCGGCTGACAATTATTGAACTTCAACTATTGGCCAGGACTAGGTTGTGTACCAAGAATGAAAAATGATTAAAATTTGGCATTTGACTTCAAGACACTTGCATTCTGTAGGAAAAGAAGAATTCTAAATCCATAGTTACAATAGAATGCATTAAGTGCTATCATAGAGATGTTGGTATAATTTAGACACACAGACCAGGGTGGGACCAACTCTCCTATACAGAGGAGATGACATTTTAGTTAACTCCCAGAAGATTGGTAGGCATTTTCCAGCAGTCAAGGGGAAGGTCAACAGAGTAGTGAGCAAACATGGAGGCTTAACAGAAAATATTGTGCCATGTAACATCGGGTAATAGAAAGATCAGAAGGCAGGGAACATGGGAAAGGCAGAAGAAAAGGCTTGAGAGAAGAGGGAGGGTGGACATTGGGAGGGAAGGGAAGGGACCATTGGGCTTATAAGTAAGATTTCTGGCTGAGATATAAGACTCAGTCCAGGACTGGACTGGACACTATTTTGTCAGTTTATTTAAAATTTGCAGTTCCCAAATTTAGATGTGCCTATGAATCACCTAGAAGGGTGACTAAAATTGTACTTTTCGGTTCTCACTCCAGAGATCCTACTTCAGTAGGATTTGGGTAGGATTCAGACCAGGTGAATGTGTTTTGGGTTGTAGTTGGCCATTTGCCCAGTATGTGCCAGTACTGTGATGCAACTGCTGAAAAAAACAAATACAATTTAGCAATGAAAGAAAAGAATAATCATGCTTACACTAGTATTTTTCAAAGTGTGTTTTATATACCTGTAGTTCTGCAGGATGTTAACAGGTGTTGTCCCTCAATAGAGTTCTGTGGATGCATGAATTTGGAAACCAGTTTAAAATAAAAAGTTATGTGGTTGTTTTTTAAGTGTGTATCTTCTTAGAGTCAAAGAGTTGAAGGAAGTAAGTTAGTGTTAAGGGATGGACTCAACTGTTGAATTTGAATTCTGACCCCACCACTGATTTGTATTATCTTTGGCAAGTTACTTCCTTTTTCTCATTTGTACCTGGAGAAAATGATAGCATCTGACCCAGTAGATTGCTATTGATGTTAAGAATCCAGGGCCGGTTTTATAAATGTCATTTGTATCATCATCATCATCATCATCATCATCATTATTATTCTGTGATGCAAAAATTAGTTATTTTTAGAGGTACTGTGGTTGTAATCATTCACCTTAAGAAGACTTTCTGGCATTCAGAATGTTCATGAAGAAATAAGTTGTCTCTCCTTGAGATTTTTCACTTGGATACTAAATGACTGGGAAGTGGTAGAAGTAATTTTTTCATTTATGATTAAATAGTGATTAATTAGAACAAGATCTAATACATATGTCTTATATATCAGGCATTTTGCAAATGGCAAAGTAAAGGTATATTCCCTGCCCATTACATACTTGTAGTCTACTGGAAGAGAACAACGAAAAGATCATCATCCTTTATGATAGTACGTCATAATATCTTCAGTAGGAGTGAGTATAGGGTACTTTGGAGGTTAATGTAGTCTTGCTAAGGTTGAGAAAATATTCCTGGGGGAAACTGTATCTCTGTTGGTACGAGAGGATGACAAGGAGATAGCTAGATTTTTCAGGCAGTGGGAGAACCTAAATAGTTTCAAAAGGGAAGGAAGGCATGGCCTATTCAAGGCACCGTGATTAACTGAATACAGCTGGAACACTGAGCAAGGAGTGGGGAGATGTGCCAGGAGATAGACACTAAGGTTGGCTGGAAACGTTTGGTAAGTTCTGCAGAGAAGGTCTGGTCTTTCTCTGCTGGTGATGGGGAGATTTTGAACGATTTTAAGCAGAGTTGTGGCATACAGATTTGTAATTGAGAATATCATTCTGAAACATTTGTAGCTGAGGAGAGGATTGAGCTGTAGAGGGTGAATGTAAATTTTTCAGGAGGCCACAGTTTTGTGTTTTATTGAATAAGTAATACAGGTAGGAGATTGAGAATTGAACAATGATGGCAAGAGGGTGAAGTAAAATGGACACAGCTGAAGAGGTGTTTTGATTAGGTGCAGTGAATGCGGTAGAGAAAAAAGTCAAGAATGTCCCCCTAGTTTCTGTTTGCATAATGGGACAAGAGAACTTTGATGACTTTTTTCCTAATTCAAGATTCGATGGTTACAATTTGAGAAGAATCTGGCTTATGAATAGTTATTCTTTCATAAGATTTAACACTATACTATTTGGTATTGTGTTTTGTGATTTTTTTCTTTTCTATTTCTGTATCAATTATCCAATTATAGAAGGCTATTTCACAGGCTTTATGATTGTGAAAGTAGAGGCTAAGAATGTCCCTTAAAATTTTTGGTTACTATAATTCACCACCGTAACAAGTTCGTGAAGGATAAGCAGTCCCCTCTACAAGAAATATAGGCTTTGTGTTGCTACTGCTTTGGTTTAAAGCCCAAGAAAATAATATTAATTATTGCATAATTCCTATGAAATAGGAAGCAGTCTGTATGGATTCCAAAGCTAGAACTTGAATTGAACTAGGGATTAAAAGAAAATGGTAATGTGATTTTGTAGTTTAAAATACTTCTTGGAAAATTGCTTTAAATAAAATTTGCTTTAGAAAAGTCCAGGAAGGAGAAAAGGTAGTGAGGAAGAAAAACAAAAATGAAAACAGGTACCAAAGAGATAAACTGGAAAGAAGATGGTGACTTCAGACCCAAGGCACAGTAATTCCTGCTAAAGCACAATCATACCACATCATTTTCTTGTTTTAAAAGTCTTTATCCATTTCCTTTGACTACATACTGAGATCATATTCCATAGCTGGCCCTTCAGAGTCTTATTACTACCTATGCTCCAAGGCATTATTCTTATAACTCCACTACCAAAAATATGGTTATGTTCAAGCCACATTTTTTGCCATTCCTGAATATAAGAAACATGCTCACTCTGTTGTACATTTATACACTGTTCCCACAGCCTGGAATGAGCCCTCCCCCTTGATTTAACCAATTGACTCGTCTTTCAAAATCCTGCATAGTTCTTATTTGATACTCTAAAAATTCTCTCCAAAGCAGTTAGTTTCTTTCTCCAAGTTTCCATACCACTTTGTAGACACTGTATTATAGTATGTAACTAACTGTATTAATTTCCTAAGGCTGCCATAATAAATCACCAAAAATTATCACAAAGGGGTGATTTATTATAAAACAACAGAAGCCTATCGTCTTACAGTTTTGGAGGCTAGAAGCCCGGAATCGAGGTTTCAGCAGGTTTGGTTTCTTCTGGAGGTTCTGAAGGAGAATTTGTTCCATGTTTGCTGCTGGCTTCTGGTGGTTGCCAGCAATCCTTGGCATTCCCTGGCTGTAGACGCATCACTCCGATCTCTGCCTTCATATGTCACGCCTGTCCACCCACCCTTCTATGTGTGGGTTTCTGTTTTCTCTTCTTACGAGGACAATAGTCAATTGGATTAGGGCCCACCCTAACCCAGTATGCATCATTTTAATTTAACTAATTATATCTGCAAACATTTCATTTTCAAATAAGGCCACATGCTGGGGTTTGGGGTAGACATAAATTTTGGGAGACACTATTCAACCCAGTATACTGATTTTTTTCCATTTTGGCAACACATTTACAATATCCAAGACATCTTTCTTATTTTCTGATTACTCCTTTTCCAGATCAGTGTGTTCTTAGTTAATGAATATGATCTTATTGTGACTCTTTCTGAAGACACTAGTTAGACAATTTTAAAAATTCTATTTCATTTCTGGCAGTAACTCTAGTACTGCTATGGAATATTTTTTTCTGTTTGTTACCTTGGTTCTTGTATTTTACACTATTTTTTCTCTTCAAATATCTTTTCCTTTGAAAGAGGGTGGGTCCCACTGTAGTGTGTTGTGGGTAGATAGGCAGGACCAGGCAGAAACATGGGATTCCCTTTAGGATGAATAGGTAGGAGCAGATGGGCAAACTGAGAGTCCTGTGAAGGTCTAAGAAAGGAAGTTTTATTTGGAGAACAGAACGTTAGAGTATTTCTGTCAATACAGAGGTATCTTTCCTTTTCTTTTTCTGCATACACTGTGAGGAAATCCGAAGGTACCTTAGAATTTGCTGCATTTTTCTCTATCACACCTACATACCTAATTAAGAACTGTCTTCTCTTCTGTTGATTCCCTACTCTATTTAGAAAGCTGTTTTTGCTGGCTAGAGGACAAATTCTAGAGCCAGCCACTAAAAGATGGGAAATCTCCCGAGCAGTTGTCCCATAGCCAGTTCCCTCTCCTGGTGTGTGTAGCCTCTAAATTTGAGGTTCCTCTGGATTTCCTTGGAAAGCAAAGGACCAAACCCAGGAAATGTTCTCTCCTGTACCTACACTGACTTACATTATTCCATGCTCAACCTGCCTATCCATTAGTTCATCCCATTTGCTTTCTATCTCAGTATTTCTAGTCCAATGATAGCAACTTTTCCTGTTTTTCATCCTGTGATTTTTTAAAATCATTTTTAATGATATTTGGGTAAGGGGATCAGGTTTATTATCTTCAACTAGAATTTGATTATATGTGTATAGGCCATGCTGGTTATGAACTTGTGTATAGGGACACTATTTCATTCTTTTTCTTGTTTCCCAGAGTTATGAACAGTGTTTGGTTATTTTCTCATCAGGTTTTTAAAAAAAAATTGTATGTTTATAGGGTACAATGTGATGCATGTTTACAAAGTGGAATGATTAAATCAGGCTAATTAACAAATCCATCGTCACACATTTTTTTGTGGTGAAACATTTAAAATCTACTTTTTTATAGAAATTTTGAAATATGTAATGCTTTATTATTTTAGTCATCATTTTGTGCAACAGATCACTAGAGCTTAGGTTTTTATCACTATCTGAATAATTCCAAGATTTTTTTTGCCTACAAAGATGTATTGCTCATTTTTCTTCCTACGAAGGCAATGTTTCTTCTTCTTTCCTTTGAGCCCACCTTCCTTTCCCACTTTTTAATCTACTCTGATACTCAAATTCATACACAATTATAGTGAGAAAGTTCACAGCCTACGTATAGTGTGTGATTTTGTCATTGCCATGAGAAGCTTGTTAGACTAACCATTAAAAAAAAGTCTTGAAAATTATTACTTGGACAATAGAGACACTTTAATTTGTTACCTGCCCACTGAGAATACATTTGTAACATCCATGAACTTTGATGGCTTAACAGATGTTTCTGAGTCTCCACAGAAAGTACATTAAGTTGAAATAATATTTACATGTTAATGTACTTTAAGTTTTTACACAGAGACATTGCCAGTGGGACCAAATGCCAAGTCCCCATTATGTGGAGAAGCATCTGACTAACAATAATAGATGGCACTGATTGTCCTGCTAATTACATGGAAAGGAGACCTTCACTGAAGGATGCTCTGTCCTAAGAAAAGATGCTATAGAATGGATGTCGTAGCAGCAGGAAATTAGACAAAGAGAGCAGAAAAAAGGTTTCCTATTCATCACACTGTTGTTACTTTGTTCATTTAGTAAATTAGAAATATCCAAAGGTGAATTTTTCCCATGCTATCTAGAATATACTTTATCAAACCAATACAGTAAAGAAGACTATTACATGTAAAACCTAATTATGTTCACATAGTTTATCTGAGCTGTGGCAAATAGC
>NW_012149808.1:308665-324891 GCF_000956105.1 Propithecus coquereli
TTTAATTATTACTATTGCTTTCCTGACATTATTTCATCATTTTTGAGTCAATTTGGAAACACCTCTTTGTAATATGCTATATATTTTTCATTTTCTTTATGGAATTCAGGAATAATGAGTACATTTTTGTGGGTCTTCCTTTTCTGGGGATATCGTTCTGTTGCTTTCACATATGAAAGTTATCTTGGTTTAGTATAGAATTTTTGGAGGCATCATTTTGTTTCCTAACACATGTTATCTACTGTTTAGAAATAATAAAGTGTAGGAAAAGAAAAAGAGGATAGGAACATTCCTATGTCACAAGCACAGGCAGGAGCCCTAAACAAATGTTGGGTCTGGAAATGTCCCAAGAAAGGCATAACATTTGGCTAAGACATGAAGAAAGTGTAGAATTTAGCTAAAGGAGTTAAAGTAGTATTCAAGAAATGGGAATTTGTAGGATCAGAGGCCTAGAGGTCAGGGAGCAAAGCAGCTTGGCAGAACTGACAAAAGATAAGTGTGACTAGGGGTAGAGGGCCTAGAAAGGTAGTTAGAGAACAATCAAAGGATATGACCCTGCAACATATTAGTTGCATGACTGTGAATGATTTAAGTTCCTATTTCAGTTTTTGTGAAAGAACCTCCTCATAAAATGGATATTATGAGGATTAAATGATGACAATTTAAATGAGATAATATATTTAATGTGCTAGCAGAGTGCCTGACATAAAGTGAACATTCTATAAATAATAGCTATTATTATATGAAGCCTAAGGGCAGGTTAATGTTTAAAATCTTTAATCTAATAATTGGTGATATTCATCAAATGTTTTTTGTGTCGCTAGGCCTGGGGACATGAACATAGGCTAGGCCTGTGAACATTGGTTCATATGTACAAAATCCAGGAGGCTGTGGAGAGAGTTTTGAAGATTTTTATATATTTTTTCAATAGGTTGTAGAGCACAGCTGACAACCCTCTATCATTGCCTTGATCATAATTGCATTGCGTGTGGACCCTGTGTAGAAACAGAGTAAAATAACATTCCTGATATCATTACCTACTTCTTTGAATGAGATGTAGGGGATGAATGATCAAGTGGTACATAGGAGACTGAGATAACTTTTGTTTAATAAGTTACTAGTGCCTAGCATAGCCTGGTACACAGTAGGTACTCAAAGAAGTGTTTTCCTGGCAGACTGGCCAACTGTGTTGTAAGTAGAAATGTATACTTCCCAGCATGCAACACTCCAAGGGCTTCTACTGCTTCGACCTACAGATGCATCTCAGTGGGAAGCAATTATAAGTCTTTTTCCGCTCTCAGTTCTGTGACTTTCTGGAATGGTCGTCAGATGATAAGGAACAAGGTTCAGGCATGGCCCTGTCCTTGGTTGCACTGCTCGTTTTAGAGACTGTGACCACACTGGTAACTCTTTTTACCTCCTGAACTATCAAAAGAGTAATGACTGAGGAAAATTATTGTTGCAGAAGTAGAGTTCATCCCTCTTACAAAGTAGCACCCACTCCTTGAAAGATTATTGGTGGACTGATTCTTGACTAATATGGTTTTTCTCATTAGAGGTAACACCTGCACCAACTATAATTTTCAAGCTGAATGGAGTTTTCAAATTTCTCTAATCCTGTCAATGTTCATTATGCCTATTTCTAGAGTTTGAGCACAATTTGCTATAAATATCAACTCTTAACTATCCTCATAAACAGGTATTTTAATTAATATAAATCCTCCCTGGATTCTGCCCTATTGTTTATTTTTGTCCTTAATTTCCCAGGCTCTTGTTGTATGTCACCTTGTTATATGTTTTTATGGCTGAAAGTTGTCAGATAAAATATGATACTTCGTTAACTCTCAATTTCAGATACACATCAAAGTATCTATACTGAATCTTGGGTCATACTCATACTGCAAAAATTGTTCTTTATCTGAACTTTCAAAATTTAAATAGAGATTGTGTATTTTTATTTGCTAGATCTGGCAACTCTGCATTGTGTTTTAAAGAAAATTTAGAAAGAAATTTTTAGTGCTCTTATTTGCCAGTCTTTCTCATTGTTTTTAGCATTAGTCCTATACACAAAATTTTCTGATTAAACATAATTATGCTGTACAGGGGCTACTATAGCTCTAACTCTAAATTTTGAAGCAGTTAGTACTCAGAGATAATTAACTCCTCCGGCCATCGACACTGCCAGAACAAAAGCAGACATGGTTGGGTCCTTGCTAGAGGTCATTTTGTGGTCCTAGGGATAGAGAAAGGGTGAAATTAACAGCATTTTCATTAAATTGTAATTGCACCAACATAGTTCAAATGACCTACTATTTCTATTTTTACTGGCTCTTAAACAACTTCTACATTTGCATATCGCTAGCCTGTTCCTAGTATATTTTACTCAAAAAAGGTATGACTTTTGTAAAAAAAAAGAGGACTTTTAATTGTTACTAAACAATTGCATACAAAGACAATGCTATTTGAGGAAAACTCAGTAACTACTTATGATCTATATAAAAATCCATCTTTTTTAACAGGTGTATTTTCAAATATATGGGTATTTTAAATATTAATATATGCATTCTTAACTTCTGGCAATTTGAGTTCACATAATTTTCATTTATAGTCCTCAGGTTTTTATATTTATGGTATTACTTGTGATATTTTCAGACAGGCAATAGTCAGTGGCCAATTAAATTAAGCAGTCTGCTCCATGATACACTTTTGGTAAGGTTGCTTCTTATCTCCACATTTAATTGGGTTCCACAGTCACTCTCTTTGGCCTTCATTGTGTCTTTTCTGCAAGTAACTCTCCTTTCCAGCAGTGGCAGCATGCTCTACCTTAAGCTCCCTATAATTCAGTAAGTGAGAAAAAAACAGGTGAAGGAATATACCTGAGAAAATTAGGACAAAGAAAACGGTTGGAACAAAAGAGCATATCCTATAACTATAATTCAATGAGAATGATTTTCTAGCGTTTGGTAAATTGTCTTTTGAAGCAGTTCCAGTAGAAGGCTTCCAAAATGTTTTAAACAATGACAATGTCATACTAAGGGCATAATCTCCCAAAGCAGAAGTGTGTTCTTCAGCACACAAGTCCTTTGATATGTTGAGACATAAAAAACAAACTCCATTTGAGCAATGAGTCACACACTACTTCCACTTGTGAATTCACAGTGTACATTGTGTATTAAAGCCTCTGAGAAATCTCATATAAAACAAAAAGGAAAAGTGCTTATCTTCCAAGTTTGTTTTTTTTTTTCCTAAAAACATCGAGTTTCATAGAATATCTTTGGTGAAGTACTGTCCTTAAGGCATATTTATTTTCTATTTTTTTTGGTAGACACCAGCTCTCTCTATGTTGCTCAGGCTGGTCTTGAACTCCTGGCCTCAAGTGATCCTCCCATCTTGGCCTCCCAAAGTGCTAGGATTACAGTAGTGAGCCACCACACCTGGCCCCTTAAGGCATTTTTTAAAAGGAGGAGATCATGTAATTGTTTATCTGAGTTTTGATTTGTGTGTTTTTAAAGCCATTGCTTTAAAGTCATATATTATAGTAAATGTGTTAAGACGGCTAATAAACAGAAAATGATACCAGTGATTTATTTTTCTATGTAAAACTGCAGAACTGGGATGGTAAGACACCAATTTTGTGAAATAAGGGTTTAGCTCAATACTGTATGATTTTGACTTTGGCCCCTATTCAAGGCAACATAAAGGTTTTGATTACCCTGATATACTAAGGGATCAAGAATTTAAAAAAATAAAGTAACATGAAAATGAGAATGTCTTTATGCAAGTTAATAGCAGTCCTTTCAAGCGTGGGAAAGATTGGTGAAATGCTGTTGCCTTTGTAATGAGCAAAATCGTTTCTTGATCTAATCATCTTAATTTTAGGAATTAAATATAAGAAAGTGTATTAAATATGAGGAACCTAATTTTCGCATAAAAGTATGCCTTGAATGGTTTCATAATAGTGAAAATTTTGTAGTAATAGCTTTAATTTACAACAGAAGGAGATGGGGGATGGAATCTTCTATTGTGAAAAATATTTATGAAAAAATTTTAATAACAGGAAAATATTTATTCTGAAATACTATCATAGCAGGTTTAAATTTTCCTTATGTGGTGTATTATTAATAATTTATATAAGTATGTGGTGAATAAGTGTTAAGAACTAGCAAAAAGTTATAGTTTATATAATTGAATTATATAGACTTGAGATTATTTACCTTTTGTTCTAAAAAATCTCTGTATTTCTAAATTTTGTCCAGTGGTCATTTATTAACTTGATAAAAAATATGAATACAACAGCTTTAAAAAGCTAAGGTACTGAAGCATTTGTGAATGAAGCTTCCAGCACCTGTAGTGGGCCAGAAATTCTATTAGTCATTCTATTTTAAAGGAATTAGTGAAATTAGCAAAAATCTTATATCTACTATCTAAACTCTAATGCATGACACAGAGAAAAATTATCAGTGAGAAAAATTAAGTAACCAAATCAATTTCATTTATTCATTGATCAGATATTTGTTGAGCTCCATGCATACTAAGTGCTATTGATGCTGGAGATTACTGGTGCTGGCCCTCAAGAATCATACAGTTTAATTGGGGTTTGGGGATATAGAAGACAGGTAAACAGAAAATTAAACAGCTTGATAAATTTATGAGAGATATACAGACTGTCTTAGAACCCATGGCGTGAGCATTGAACCCAGACCTAGGAATCAGGAGAAATTTCCTTGATCGGAGGCAACACCTGAGCTGGGTCTTAAAGAGCAGGTTCACTGTACGTAGGAAGAGAATAAGAAGAATGGTGTTCGCAGACCTAGGAATCAGGAGAAATTTCCTTGAAGAGGAAACACCTGAGCTGGGACTTAAAGAGCAGGTTCACTGTAGGTAGGAAACAAGTAAGAAGAATGGTGTTCCTGGTAGAGGGGCAACACCGGAAGTGCCTTGAGTTTGAGCACGTTCCACAGTTCAGTCATTTTGGCTGAAGTAGTATGCAGAGGCACAGAATAAGTAGTGGGGAAGAACCCAATGTGTTTCTTGAAAAGGCACCAGATGGTTCAAGAACTCCAAGAAGTGTTCTCAAAGAAGCCTAATGAAAATTTTCCAAGGATTTGTAGATTCTTTCGCATTATGTGGCTCCATTGCAGGTATACCTCTCTATTTTTATTGGATTACAATGAAATTGAATTAATAACCGAGGTTATTTATTAATTCATTTTAATTTATAAGAAACACATTTATTTAGTAGATGAGAATATTATATGTCTTAGTTTCATGCTGTTGTAACAGAATATCGCAGACTAGGTAATTTACAAAGAAGAGAAATTTATTGGCTCATTGTTCTGGAGGCTGGAAAGTCCAAGATTAAGACGCCAGCATCTGCTGAGGGCCTTCTTGCTGTGTCATCTCATGGTATATGGGAAAGACAGAAGAGAGGATAAGAGAGTATGTGTGTGCGTGTAGGGGGGTGAACTCATCATTTTATAAGGACCCCAATCCTGCAATAATAGCGTTAATCCATTCATGAGGCCTGCACCCCTATGGTCCAAACACCTCCCATTAGGACCCAACTCCCAATTCCATTGCATTGAGGATCAAGTTTCACATCAACTTTGGGGGACACATTCAAACCATAGCATTATAGTATTGTGTTTTCTGAAATACAAGGAAATTGAATAAGTATGCATACTAATCAATCACATATGTTTAGTAGCACGTATTATCACTTAGTCCAAAGATGTTTTTCCTAATTCCATCCTCTATTACCTGATTAAATGTAGCATCTGTTAACATTCCTATAAAGGGTTACAAGTTAAGTCCTTTCTAAACTCTTGTTTATACTCTTTCTTCTATGAGAAAATACAACAGATCTTAAATCATTTCAAGTTTGGAATCTATTCTTATCATTCCAGACTTGATTCTGTGTATTCTTTCAGCTCTACACCTCTAATCCCTTCAGATAAAGCCTGCCTTCACATGTCCGTTAATGAATACTTACATACTTAAAATCTCTCATGAGAATATCAACTGTCACAAACCTTCTCAGCCCTGGTTCTGAATAGTGAGGATTAGACATGTAACCACCACAGTCATTTAATCTCCGTTCTACCTCTGTGCCTTCACAGATCATTTCCCAGGCAGACACTTAGGTACGTGAGTGGCTCTTCAATCAATGCGTCATACAGAACTGGTTGAATATTTTGCATATAATCTTTCCCAGGTGTTGCGAGATAATTAAAAGAGGTCACTGTGCTTGGTGACCGCTACCTTTCCTTAACTCAGGAAAGAAATACTGTGTGGCAGCATGTTTTATCAAGCAATGTAAACTAGTGAAAAGAAAAAGTGCCTGGGGGAAATGAGACCTGGGTTCACCTACCAGCTCTATCAATTAAGTTAATGACTTCCAGGAAATTTCCCCTTTTCTTGCTAAAAAGGGAGATGTAGTAAGGTTTCAGTGAAAAAAGATATAAATTTCCTTCACATAGAAAGCACTCATCCAATAGCTGATCTTATTATTAATGATTAATCCAGTGCTTTTAGCCCAGGTCTACTTATCCAGCCAAAACACATCTATGGAGACTCTCAACTAGATAACTAGTATTATGCATCTGCTCTTGAATAGTACAAAAAACATTCAGATCCTACAAAGGCATGTATAATTGTTAAAATTACTTCTTTTTTTGTGTGTTTTTACAAAATAGAAGACTCTGTTTTAGTTAATGGGCTACGAAAAGAGGCTACATAAATCCTTATAGAACTTGGATCTAGAAAAGTTGAACCAAACATTACAAACAAATATTGTAAGTATTATAACAGAGGGTGTACAGGAGACATGGAAAGTGGATCTAACCAAGCCAAAGCTATCAGAGAAAACCTACAGTAAGTGAAGTTTATAGAGATTCTTGAAGGAAGAGTAGGGATTAGGCTGGAGAAGTGGGGAGGAGGGATGCTCATGAGCTGCTAGAGGAAAGGTTATCAGGTGGACGAGTGGTGTTTGTGATATTCTTAGGGAAGTATATGAAGTTGAATAAAGCCACAGCTCCAAGAATCAAGGGGTTGAATGGAAAGAGAGGGTGAAGAGATTGAAAAGGCAGATGGAGATTGCAGAGGGCCTAGTAAGCCACCTTAAGGAGTTTGGACTTATCTTAAGAGCAACGAGAAGTTAGTGAAGGATTTTTAGCAGGTGAGTGACAAAATCAATTTTAAGTTTTAGAAATATCATTGGCTACAGTTTGAAGAATGGATAGGAGAAGACCAAGAAGGGAAATGGAACAACCAGTTAAAGAAGCATTATACTAATCTAAGCAAAATGTTTCTATTTGTACATCTTAGTCTACCTCTGCTTAATGCCTAATTGTCATACAGTTTTTGTCTCTGTAGAAATGTATGCAGTGAATAGCAAACTTGAACAACCACAGGTTTCTTCAAAATAAAACAACTTTTTACTGGACTATCTAGACTTTTTTTTTTTTTTTTGGCAGGAAAAAATAGTAACTTAAGTTTTCTTTGATCATGGAAATATTCCAGGACAAAAATATTATTCAATTCTATGTTCAAATTCTAGGGTAAAACATTTTTTTATTATTAAAGATGTGAGGCCATCTCAGGAGGAGCTGACATTTCACATTTTTACATTTTTTTTATAGCAAGAAGACAGGTATCATTCAGTTGGACTTGAAAAGAATCATAATGATTATGTTGAAATTTCTAACATATGTAGGCAATATTTCAAAGGCACATTAAAACCTTACAAAAATTCCTCACGTAGAGATTGCTTTCATTTCTAGGGTCTTGTCATTTCCAGGTCTTTCTGGGAACTGGTTATTTCACTCTCGAATATGACTTATAATTTTGATTTATTGGGAACAGTGTTTTTTTTTTTTCCATTGGACACTGAAAAGAAAGTTTAATCTTTTTATTATGGTAGTTACTTCTACAATAAACTAAAATTTGTTTTAGAAATGATTTGGGTTGTAGGAGCTCCTCCTTGCACAAAGCACAAAAGATTTGTCAAATTTCAGATTGGAGGTTTCTGCATGGTTGGTCTCTGCGGAGAATATTTGAGCTAAGGGGCACTAAAATTTCTGCACCATGTTACCTTGCTATCATGCCAGAAAATTCTAGTAGTGGAGTCCCTCCTTTCAAGTAATACACTATGATTTCCAAATCTCTCTGTTAGCATGCAAATCTGTTTCCTGAGAGGGGTAACCCTGGGGCTCTTTTCGGCCATAATGAATTAGTGATCACATTGCTAACTACTCCATCCATGAGGCTCTGAGAGGAGCACAATACAATCTGTTTGAGGATAGAATGTCTAGGTGGTCATGTATCCATTCTGTCTCACTTGCTTGGCTGTTAGGCTTCATTTATCTCATGTCCTGAGCACTATGCCAGTACAGTGCATGACACAAAAGAGCCCACAATTTCTTGTTCTCAATTCCAAAATCCAAAAAGCTCTGGAAACAGCACATTTTTAAGTAACTGATTTGCAGCAAAGCTTGTCCTGAAGTGAGGAAAGACTATTTATAGTTTATTTATCCCACTTAGAGTGAATGTTTTGATTGCTGCAGAAATATTAATGTGCTTGATTATGGGGTGCTGCCCCAGACCCTGCTGGAGGTGCTACACAACATTTGTTAAAGCTACCGTATGTATTGTCTTTCTAAAATCTAAAAATTTCAGAATTCTGAAATACTTCTGGGCCTCAGGGCTTTAAATAAGAGAGTGAAGACCTTAGAAAATACTATGTAGACAGTGCTTCCCAAGAGCCAGGCAGTGCACTGTGCACTTCATACACGTTACCTTTTTAAGCATTCATTGGAGGCCCTTCTTGCAAAGCGGAAAAGTGGGTTTCGAAGGTTATACTACATGGATTGCAATTCTAGCTCTATCACTTAATCACCTATGCACCTTTGGACATGGACCTTTTCCTTCCTTAACTTTAGATTTGTCATCTGAAAACAGAAGACAATGATGGTACTTCCCCAACTGATTTGTGATGGTGATTAAATGATTCAAGGGATGTGAAGCACTTAGAACGTTGCCTTCACAGAATTATTACTGCTAATTATTTTGGTAAAACTGTGATATTGGCACAATGACCCTCATTTTACAGGTGAAGAAATTGAGATCTGCTGAGGTTAAATAACTTACCCATGTTCACATAGCTGGAAAGTCATTGAGAAGGGTTTGACTCCATATCTGTGAGGTCACTGATTTGTGGCATTGTATTCTATTACTTTTCTAGAGAAAGAGGAGCTTTAATGAATTAATTTGAATGGAAAAGTTGAGAGAATGAGGGGCTGTGTGAGGAGGGTCAGCCAGTAGATATTCTCTAGCGGGGAGCCCAGGAAACATGAAAGGGAATGTGCTATCTACTTAGCAGTAAGAGGAAGAAACCAAAGGCGGAGATAAAAATAATAACTTTTGTTCTTTACAGTATTGCTTAGGATTGGTTGAATCTTCATTGCTGTGGATACGCAGATATGTCCTGTACAGATAGAGACTGGATTAGTGTTGAAGAAAAGTTAAAAAATAACGTTACAAGTTGGAAAGCAGTTTATTTTGTGACTAGAGTTAATTATTCTTAAAATGAAAATGGAAAATTACTGGTGTATTTTCTGTTTAAATGTCAATGAAGTTCTCAACCTTTTAAGCTGGAATCACAACTCAGTTGCATTTTAAATGAATTGTCCTCTGAGTCTTTTTTTTTTTAATTTCCATGAGCATCCTAGAAACTAATTTATCAAGTTCCTTACTTTTCTCTGAGCATCATCTTCAGTATTGAAGACTGTACACTCCTCTCTTTTAAGAATTTTTTTTTAAGCATTGTACTCAACATGTTAGAAGAATGCCAAAAAGTATGAGAACAATTCTACTTATAACTATGTGTGAGTGAATCAGAAGGTTGTGTAGAAATTGATATTTTTTGAAAGGCGTAAATTAACAAAAAATGCTAATCTTGGAAGGCATTAAAAGTTGCCAAAAATTACATCAAGCAGGCTTTTGGGTAAATACCTAGTAGTGGGATTGCTGGATCAAATGGTAGGTCTACTTTTAGTTCTTTGAGGTATCTCCATACTACTTCCCATAGAGGTTGTACTAGTTTACAGTCCCACCAACAATGTATAAGTGTTCCCTTCTCTCTGCATCCATGCCAGCATCTGTTGTTTTGGGGTAAGAGCCATTCTCAGTGGAGTTCAGTGATATCTCATTGTGGTTTTGATTTGCATTTCCCTGATGATTACAGATATTGCACGTTTTTTCAAGTGCTTGTTGGCCATTAGTCTATCTTCATTTGAAAAGTTTCTGTTCATGTCTTTTGTCCAATTTTTAATGTGGTTGTTTGATTTTTTTCCTGGTGATTGGCTTCAGTTCTTTTTAGATTCTGGTTATCAGCCCTTTATCAGATGTATAGCATGCAAATATGTTTCTCTCATTCTGCAAGTTGTCTATTTGCTCTATTGATTGTGTCCTTGGCTGTGCAGAAACATTTACATTTGATCAGATACCATTTATTTATTTTTATTGTTGCTATGATTGCTTTTGGGGTCTTCTTCATAAATTCTTTGCCTAAGCCAATACCTATAAGAGTTTTTTCTTCTAGAATTTTTATAGTTTCTTCTAAGTGAAGTATTGCAAGAATGTAAAAACAAGCACCACATATACTCAATACTAACTTGGAACTAATTGATCAACATTTATGTGCACATATGGAAGTAAAACTCAATGGAAATCAAGTAGGTGGGGATGGAGGAGGAAATGGGTAAATTCATAACTAACAGGTACAATGCACACTATCTTGGTGAAGGGCATGCTTATAACTTTTACTCAAACTGTACAAAAGCAAATTATGTAACCAAAAAGTGTACCCCCATTACATTCTGAAATAAACAAAGGCTTTAAACTTGCTTAGTTTTATACTGAGTTCCTTTAAAGTTCAAAGAATGATAATTTTCACAATATATAATTTATTTCAGAGCATAGGAATCTACTTGTTTTGAATCTGACAGTAAAAATTATATCGTGAACTCACTTATAAATGTAGAATGCTAAATTACTAAATGGAATACTTCAAATTGAACTGAAGTATATTAAAATATTGATCTACCACAATCCAGTAGGAATTATTCTAGGTATTAGAGAGATGATTTAATACTAAAAACTCTATTATTAAAACAAATCATATCACTATATAAAATAAGAAATAATACACAGTTTGCAAACCTTGAAGTAAAAATGAATTAAAATTCAATCAGAACTAAAAGTGTTTGGCAATAAATTGCACATATCATATTCATTAGTTTTCCTCATACCAGGAATAATTCATGATGAAACAGACACAGTTTATGCACAAACCTAGTATATGATAAAGGAGGCTTCACATAGTTAAAAACTAATGACACCCATTCAACAAGCATTTTTGAGATCCTAGTATGTGACAACAATTTGATTTACACAGAATTAACAAGAAATATATGGTTTTCTCATGGAATTTTTTAGTATTAAAAGCAGTATTAATGCCTTTATGTAATTTTATAATTTTGGTGATTAGCACAATGTCTGCAAATAGATGATATTCAATAAATGCTTTTTTAAATCATTAAGATACAATGTATTTGTAGCTTTAGAGTTTGTATGGAATGCTAAATTGAAGAGGTTGTATGTATCTGTGAAATAGTAGCAGAAATATCATTGGAAAAGTCAATAGTTAATATATTTTTCAGTGACAGTAGTTATAAAACTCTCTCTCATAAAATACATATAGATACTTTTCTTCTAGAACTTTGTTTTTATGAAAATGTGAAGACTTACATGCTAAATTGGCCAATCTAGGGGAAAAATGTTGACTTTAAATATTTTTTATTGATATCCAATCATATGAGATTTTAAAAAAGGCTTTGTTAGTTCCTTTTTCTTCTCTGATATCAGGAACAATTCTTTAAGTATCTGTTAGATTCATTCCTTATAAATTTTAGCCAAAATGAAAAAAAAGAAAAGAAAATTGAGATTGATAAGAATAATAAATGGCCGTTTTCTGAGATGTATTTGATTTTCACTTTTAAAAATTCTCTGCCCTCTGAATGTTTATAGACAAATACTGTATCATATCCTGCAGAAAGCCTAAGTTTTTACTAGTTCTCTAATTCAAACTTAGAATTAAACTGTTTAATTATATAATATATGCATCAAATATTGTTGAAACATGTGGTTGACACTTTTTGGAATGATGGGACTTAATTTTATTCATTGTCTTCTTTTCTTTAGCATATTTCTGTTTTTCACATGCAACCTTGAAGTGAGATTTTCTCCTAGTTTGTTTGTTTGTTTTCTACAGGGGTGAAATATTCAAACTCAAAGATAGAGTAGTTGTGCACTAGGTGGCTATTACCTGATCTATTAGCTCATAGGTCTCAGAACTTTTCTGTGCATGACTTTTTCCCCTCTCTGAATAAGGTGGGCTTAAATTCTTGCACTGTAATGAAATGCAATCTTAACCCTGAACTACTTGCTTTACGTTGGTGGTATGAATCCTTTTGTGTCAGAGGCAGAAGTATTTTTGTGCCAGGCTGTGTTCTGAATACTTTCATACATATTAGTTCATTTTTCTTCACTGTAGTCCTATAAAGTTTTTTTTTTTTTATGGGAGAGTGTATTCTTTATTATTGTTTTGTTTGATTTAATCCTCATTTGAGGGTTATAGGGCTCTGAATAGCTCTAAGTATACACTGTTGGTAAGCTGCAAAACCAGATTTGGAATTTTTGATAACAAATCCAGGGTACATCTTGCTCTACAATGAAGTCTTTGAAAAGATTTTCAAACAATCAATATAATTTTAAGAAAAAAACTTTCCACACCATCTTCAGCATCAACAATGACTCTACTAAATGAATTTGATGTCGATTATGTTAAGAACTCAAGAATAAAATTCCATCCCTGTGTATCAATTTTCCAATTTAATTCTCACCTACCACCTTATTTCTTTTAGAAAAGGTCTATTTTCTAATGAGAGCTAGTAGATCTATGCATGAATGCTAATTTATATGGTACGGTGGAATTGCATCACTAAGTATAGATACAGATGTCTTGCTGTGAGTCAGACGGTGACTCACTGGTTGTGATGAAAGTAGGAGAGTCTCTTGACTACTTCATCAGTATTTCATGTCCGGGGCATGCCTGATGTTCCTGGGGATAAATTATAATATGAAAGTTGACAGGTGACCATTATTTTCATTGGGCACTCCACATTCAAAAAGAGATAGGCATCAGTGGTAGTCCTGGCCACCACTTAATTCTTGGGCAAAGTATTTAATCTGTCTGAGTATCATCTCTTGTTTGTTAAAATGTAAAACAAGGAATAATGCTGTTTACCTCCATTTTCCACTTTCCTTCTTCATAAAAGTATCTCAAATTTTGTTAAAGTATCCACCATTCTCTTTACCAGATATATGTCTCAAATAATGCTCATCCCACCCCAGATACAGTGGTGGGCCTGACTGGTCCAAGAGCAATCCCATTCCTCTTGCAGGAGAATTGTTCAATAAAACAATAAAATTTTAGGGCAAATCTCCAAGGAAACTTTTGAAGAAAGCATTCTCTTTCCAAAGATTGAGCCTCAAGAGGAGCACTTAATTTTCTTTTTCTGTATGACATTATATTTGATGTGATGATGAAGACAGTTATTTGATTAAGGATGAAATAAACACAAAGGACAGCAGAGTAGAACAATTTGAATGAACCTGGACACTTCATGACCTAGCTGAGCTGATAAGTCAACCAACCCAATTTTCTTAAAATTTGGTAAAAATTTCCCTATATTTTGATAGTTTGAGTTAGTATCCCTTGTTCATTATAGTTAAAGGCATCTTACTTGATACAATTCCTAATTACTTCCAAATCAAAAATTCCTAGAAAAAGTATATTTTATAAAAAAAAAACTATTGGGATTTAGCAGTATATTTATAGGATTATAGTCACTTTTCCTGAACCCTGTATCTGTTCATGAAATACCATTACCTCTTCCTGGTGTTTCTTCAGTATTGTGTTTTTGTTTTGTTTTGTTTTGTTTTGTCAGAAAGTAATGGGGTAGATCAGATTTTATTAAATTCATTAATGTAAATCTTCCATTCAAATTTTGCTTCATCCTACTCATTCTGTGATATTTTGTTATAGCAATCTTAGCAAACAAATACACCCTAAAACGATTGCTTTTATTTCTTCTTGTTTTCCTATGTACAAAGTTGAAGCACAGTGTTTATATAATTTGTAGCATTGTTTTACTTAACACTTTCATGTTGATACAGTCTTTCTCCACACCTTTGAACAAGACACAATATTCCATCCACATGTTTCTGTTTTTCACTATTTTAAATTAAATTATTGAGAACATTATTAAGACATTGATGATAAAAACTTATTTGAAAATACAGTCTGCGGCCGCCCCGCCCTGACCGCGGCGATCCCGTGCGCCCTCGGAAGCTAAGCAGGGTCGGGCCCGGTCAGAATGTGGAAAATACACATACGCTTTCCTTTTGAGGTTTTTGTTGGACAAATTCCCAGGACTTGGATTGCTGTTTCAGAGGTCAAAGATATGTTAATGGCCTTTAATAAGAATAATATGTTCACCTCCAAAGAGATTATATACAATTACAATATCATTTGAAATGAATCATTCTGTATGTTTGCTAAACTGAGGTGGTAGGCATTCACTGTTAACTGAAGTAGGGAAAAATACAGATTGATCATCAATCATCACTCTTATTGTAGCTAGCAGAACAGGTTTATAAGAATTAGGGAAAGAACAGTAATATGAAGATGAGTTAGAAGACTCCACCAGTGATTTATAGGACTGTAATGATTATTTCAACTATTGCAGTGCTAGGAGATTGGAAAAGGGGAGTCGATTTGAATGTATTAAGGAAGTAACCTTAACAGGATATTGAAATGATTTCATGTAGAAGGTGAAGGTGAGATGGTCAGATGATTCCCAAATTTTGATGAAAGTTACAGATGTCATTAATTGAGATTGAGATTATAAGGGGAAATATTGATTAAAGATAGGTAAAATTTAGTCATGCCTAATTTGAGGTGGCTGTGGTACACCCAGATGTGTGTGTCCATCAGGAATTTGAGTAAGATAAGAGGAAAGCCTGGAATAGATTACAGTGCTTAAGGCAAGCTGATAGAGTAATAAGAATAGTACCCCAAGTACAGAGCCCCAGGAAGACAGCAGAATGTAAAGAGTGAGCAGAGGAGGAACATAAAGTAGCTTGATAAGTAACAGCCATGGAGCTAAGGTATGGTCATCCAACAGATGGTCAACCATCAAACTAAGACAGTCAAATGTGTATAAAAGATCCAAACAAAGGCCAACATGGCACGTGTAGTTTAGAAGTTCTGGTACCACCTGAAAAGTGCCTATCCAATTTATCAACATGATGGTTATTGATGACTTTTGCATGAACAGTTTCTATGTTGCAAGATTCCATATTCTGGTGAGCTGACATGTCAGTAGGGTGAGAGGAAATAGAAAAATCTAGTTTAAAATATATTTTTTAAATTGCCTAAGAAGGAAAAGTGAAAGATAGGATTTTAGTATGAAGGAATTGCAGATTCAGAGAACTGCAGATTCAAGGGAGGATTTTGTTTTAGGTTAGACATGACTTGAACATATTCAGAATCATGACAGAGCAAGAGGTTTTAAAAAAGGAAAATAAACAGTTTTTGAAATGAGTCCAGGGCAAGGCAGAGATGAAATGATTCACAGTAGACTATCAATTCATATTTCCTAAATGAATGAATGGGTAGACATAGGTGAAAGGATTAATGAAAAGCAGAAGAATCACCCATATCGGGTATGTAATTTGAAAATAATTTCTACCATTCCATGGGTTGCCTTTTCACTTTGTTGATAGCGTTCTTTCATGCATAAGCTTTTAATTTCAATGAAGTCCAACTTACCTATTTTTTCTTTTGTTGCCTGTGCTTTTGGCATAATATTCAAGAAATCATTGCAGGACAGTTTTACTGAATACTAATTTTAAATAACCAGGAAAGTTCTTTCATGAGATATGCCTATCTCAATTTTAAATAGTTTAATTTATATACACAGTTATAGTTTCTTTCTAGGCACTACATTATTTTATTCATATTACTAAAAAGTGATACATGTGATGATTTTTCACTGAAATAAAGTGCTATTAATGTCTTAGAAAAAAACAGAGGAAAAGAA
>NW_012149808.1:325936-341901 GCF_000956105.1 Propithecus coquereli
CTTAAGATACATATTAAGAGGCAAGAAAATCAAGAGAAAAATAGTAGAAGTAGACATACAGATGATTTTGATGGTGGGATTAGCAAATATGAATTTCAGCTAGAACTGGCATATAAAGAAAACAAAGAAAATGTGAGTACAATAGGTAAAAAAAATTATAGAATTTCATCATAGTTTCTTATTATTAGGAGAATCAAATAAATATTCTACTAATGTTGAATGTATGAACTCATCACATAGGATTAACAATAGACTAGAGGCTTCAGAACATAGGTGTAGTAAAATCGAAAGACAGATCAATAGAAAATACCCAAAATCAAATACAGAAGGAAAAAGAATTTGAAAAAAGAGAAAAAAGCTTAAGAGATATTTGGGGCACAGTCAGATGGTATAAACATTGGGGAACTGGAGACTGAAGTACTAAAGAAGGGAAAGAATGATACAACAATATTTAAAGAGGTAGTGGCTGAGAATTTTTCAAAACTGATAAAAATTCAAGTTCAAGAAGTTCAGTGAACACCAAGTGAGGAAAAAATAACACACCTAGACACACAATATGCAAACTTATGATAATTGCATATAAAAAAGAAACTCTTAAAAGCATCCAAAGAAGTAAACTACTGAATTCAGTGGAATAACAGAAAGATTTTTTGCTCACATTTTAACAGATCGAAGACAGGAGACAATGGAATAACCTTTTTACAGCATGATGGAAAACAAAAACTTGCCAACCTAGATTTCTATATCAAGAAAAATATTCTTTCAAAATTCATGGAATACATTTTCAGATAAGCAAAGCAGAAAGTATTCATTGCTAGCATACTAGCAGTACAAAAAATACTAAAGGAAATTATTCTTACCGAAAGAAAATTATGAAGGTAAGCATAGTCTGCAGGAAGGAATGAAAAGAACTGGATATGGGTAAATATAAAAGAACACTGACTAAAGCAACAATGATGAATTATTTTAGTTCCTATTGTAGGGCTTCTAATTTATGTAGATGTAAGATATATGATGCTTATAGCTCAAAAGGAAAACAGGAAAACAGGACTACACAATTTAAGGTCCTTGAATTATTTTGGAAGTGGCAAAGGTAATAATTTAACATTTACTGTAATAAGAAAATAAGGCATATTGTAATCTCGAGGGTGACAAGTCATGCAAAAATGTGTAACTGAAACATTAATAAATATAAATGGAATAATTAAAAATAAATGATTAATTCCAAAAATGACAAAAAAGAAGAATTAAGGGATTAAGAAATAATGATATAGAAAGACAATAGCAAGGTGGTAGAACAAAAATAAAGTATATCAGCAGACACAGTATTTATATAAATGAATGTACTCCATTAAAAGATAAGTATTATTTAGCTGAATTTAAAAAATAAAGAAAAAAGGTCCAACTCCAACTATATACCAGGCACTGTTCCATGCACTTGTGTAATATCTAAGAAAACTTTGCCTAACCCAGATCACAAAGATTTACTCCTATGTTTTCTTCTAAGAGTTTTGCACTTTTACTCTTACATCTAGGGATAGTATCATTTTGAGTTAATGTTTGTGTATGGTCCAAGTTAGAGGCCTAAGTTCCTTTTTGTGCATGTGGTTGTCTGGTTGTCCCAGCACCATTTGTTGAAAAGGTGATTATTTCCTCATCGAATTGTCTGGGTAACCTTGTTAAAATCAATTGACCATAAATTTAAGGGCTTATTTCTATATTCTCAAGTTTATTCCATTGATCTCTATCTCTATTATTATGCTTGCTCTACACTGTCTTGATTACTATAATTTTATAGTAAGTTTTGTAATTGGGAAGTATGAGTCCTCCAACTTTGTTCTTTTTGAAGATTGTTTTGGCTATTCTGTGTCCCTTGAGTTTCCAGTGAATTTCTGTATCATCTTGTCAGTGTCTGCAAAGAAGACAGCTGGCATTTTGATGAGGATTTAGGTGAGTGTTTATGTCAATTGGGGAGTATTGTCACCTTAACAATATTAAATGTTACAATCTATGAACATGTGTCATCTTTTCATTTATTTAGACTCAAACTCTTTTTAAAGTTTGTAATTGTCCATGTAAAAATCTTGTGCTCTTTAAATTAAATTTATTCCTAAGTATTTTTTAATATCAAAATGGAATTGTTTCCCTAATTTACATTTTGGATTGTTCATTACTATTATATAGAAATACAACTGATTTTTGCATATTGATCTGAATCCTGCAAAATTATTTAACTTGTTTATGAGTTATAACTTTTGTTAGTGGATTCTTTATTATCATGATCATGTCATCTGAAAATAGAGATAGTTTTACTTCTTTTTCTCCAATTTGGATGCCTTTTATTTCTTTTTATTGCATAGTATTCCTGGTTGGAATTTCTAATGCAATATTGAATAGAAGTCTTTTGCCACTAAATGTGATGCTATGTGAGGATTTTTTGCACACATCCTTTACCAGGTTAAGAAAGTTCCCTTCTATTCTTAGCTTTGTTGAGTATTTTTATCATAAAACGGTATTGGGTTTTTTCCAATGCCTTTTTTGTATTAATTAAAATCATTGTGTGTTTTTTGTCCTTTATTCTATTAATATAATGTACTATGTTGATTAATTTTCAGATTTTAATCCAGCCATATGTTGGTGGGATAAGTCCTACTTGGTCATGGTGTAAAATTCTTTTTATGTGTTGCTCAATTCAGTTTATCAGTATTTAAATATTTCATAGAAATCACAAGTGAAACCATTTGGGTTGAGTTTTTTGGGGGGAGTTCTTTTCCAATATTTGTATTTTAGAGCTATAAATTTCCCTCTGAGGATTGCTTTACCTTCATCTCATAAGTTTTACTGTATTTTTTTGTTTGTTTTCTTTCATCTCAAAGTATTTCTTATTTTTTTATGATGTCATCTTTTACCTATTGGTTACTTAGGAAGATATTTAAATTTATGCCTATCTGTGAACTTCCCAAATTTGCTTCTGTTATTGATTTCTAATTAAATTGCTTGGGGTCAGAGAACATAGTTTGTATGATTCTAATACTTATGGATTTATTGAGGCATTTTATCTCTACCATATGATATAACCTGAAGAATGTTCCATGTGCATGGGAGAATAATGTATATTCTGCTGATCTTGGGTGGAGTGTTTTATAGTTGTCTACTGGTCTAGTTTTTTTTTTTTTTTTTTAGATTGTTCAATTTTCTCTTTCCATTGTGATCTTCTGCCTATGGGTTCTTTCCATTATTTAAATATGGTATTAAAGTCTCTAACTATCATTGTTGAATTATCTATTTCTCCCTTTAGTTCTGTCAGTTTTTGCTTCATGTGTTCTGGGGTTCAGTTGTTAGATGAATGTATGTTTCTGGTTGTTGATAGATTGACCCTTTTATCATTCTAAAATATTTCTTTGTCTCTCATAAAAATTTTGACTTTAAAGGCTATTCTTTCTGAAATACATATTGTCTCTCCAGCTTTCTTTTGGGTGCTATTTGCATGCTATGTGATATGTATCTTTTCACATTCTTTAATTTCAACTGTTTTGTGTCTTTGAATATAAATATGTCTTTTGTAGATAGAATATAGTTGAATCATATTTTTTATAAAATCAATTCTGTCAATCTCTGCTGGAATGTTTATCCATTTTCACATAATATGGTTTTTATTTACAGGCAAACCAAATCTTTATATCAGTTTTCTCCTATATAAGCAATCCTTAAGCCTGGGAATTTATTAGCAGTTTTGTATAGTTTCCTGATATCTGTTACTCTAAATATCAATATGTACATAGATACACACACACACACACACACACACACACACATATAAAATTTGCTGTTAAGAAAAATAGGTTTAACTAAATAATATATAATTAGAAAGTTCAATTGCTCTGCCTTTATACCTTGTATAGTATGTAACAACCATGGGCCTAACACTTAATATTATCTTTAATTATTGTTCTCTATACTTGGAAGAGTTAATATATACTTGAAAAAGAAATATGCACATTTGAATTTGCTGAAATAATAGAAACAATACTTTATTAAATGACAAACTAAGTTAATAAATAGAAGTCTAGACACAATTGCAATTCACTAATTCATTTATCTTACTATGTATGTTACTTATCATTAATAATTAATGACTCATAAGTGCAATTAGTTATTAATAAGTGTATTACGTTACATGATATTAATATATATAAGTGTATATATTTCTTATCATTAATAACTAATGACTAATTAATTACATCACACATATAGGAGTTACTATGGGATAACATAGAAAAATAGAATATCTTGGGTTAGGCAGAATGGATTTGAGAACCAATATATTTCTTTAAATGTATGATATAAAAGTCCATTCTATTTATTCCACTGTAAAATACATGAAAAACAGCATTAAATGGTAGATATTGTAAACACTTCTAATCAGACTCCAAGATAAATATATGCAACTGTTTCTTTCTGTCAGTTCCTCTCAGAATTTTTCCTGAAGAGCCACGATGAATTTGTGAGATATTTCTAAGGAACTGTACAAGATCATTCTTTTGACTTTAACAAGTTGGAAACACTAAGAAATGAAATAGAAATTTAAGTATGTATAGCAGCCATGGCTTGGCTTCAGAACAATAGTTGTAATTGTCATGGGTTGGTGGATATTTTGGTGTTAATGTTAGCGAAGCACAAAGTCTGAAAAATTGACAGATTTTGTTAAACAAGCTTTTGAAGTATTAATGGATATTTAATAAATATTCATTATATTTTGAATAATTCACGTAGATGTAGTAACTTTTAGTTCAACCATTTTTGATCTCTGGATAATACATAGAAAACTCCAGGTACCATATCATTGGCCATTCTCATAGATTAAATAGATTTGGGAGGGGAAATAAAACAGAAGTTTTTACAGGTCAGTGCTTAAGGGACTGGAATTTACTTACCCAGAGAACATTCATGTCCTTCCTGCAGATGCCCAGTGTGTTCATTACCAAAATTCTACCTGGCAGCAGTTTAGTCCAGAGGAATGCACTCTAGTTTACGATCAATAGTTATGCCCAAATGCATTAAGTAAAAGCCTTCAGGGACAGTGGCTACTGGCAAAGGATCAGAAATATAAATGGTTTCTAGAAACTGGAATTTTCCAGTTAGTGTACACAGTAGAATGTGTTAGAATATGTGTTAGGCTGAGGATACAATTGGACTTGTGACGCCCTAGGATATTCATATGATAATGAACCAGAGCAGTCCTCAAAGTAGATGCTGATTTATTGTGAACAAACTGAAGTGAATCAAATTCAGTTTTAGGTTGGGGTATGTTGGGCTGGGCAGAGTGAACATGGGCAAAGCCAACATATACACTTTTTTTTTTTTTTTTTTTGAGACAGAGTCTCACTCTGTTGCCTGGGCTAGAGTGCTGTAGCACTCTGTGCTGATGAGCCTAGCTCACAGCAACCTCAAACTCCTGGGCTCAAGCGATCCTTCTGCCTCAGCCTCCCAAATAGCTGGGACTACAGACATGTACCACCATGCCCAGGTAATTTTTCTGTATATATTTTTAGTTGTCCAGCTAATTTGTTTCTATTTTTTTAGTAGAGATGGGGTCTCGCTCTTGCTCAGGCTGGTCTCGAACTCCTGAGCTCAAACGATCCACCCGCCTTGGCTTCCCCAGAGCGCTAGGATTACAGGCATGAGCCACTGCGCCCGGCCCCATACACGCTTTTGAGAATGAGAATTGCATAAAGTCCAAACCATTTCTCTCATTGACAGTATGTAAGAAAATATACCACCAAAATTGTAAATAAATAAATAGGCTAATGCTGGGTCTGTATTCTCCTCAAATATCCAAAAGTGAAGCTAATCATGAAATAGGGTGCTTAAGTCATATATAAAAGGTAACTCTTTGAAGAGAGCTTTGAGAGTTCCTGAGTCCAGGTATAATTCTGTTGCCTTTCTTTAATATTGTTCTCTGAAAATTCCAGAAAAGAAGAGTGTGGGATCTTCCCCAAGGTAGTTTGAGAACACCTGGGGTTTGTTTCACAGTAGCAGCAGCAAACTTTGCAGCAAGTCTCATGGCAGTTTTGAAATGAGGTCAGAGTGAGGAGAAGCCTGCTTAACGCAAAGTTTAGCAAAACTGTAAATGTTTTAATATAAACATGTAGCATTTCAAATTTTTAGATTTCAAGAAAATAACTTATCTTTTTTACATTATCTATATTTTTCAAATCATTGAAATTAGCCTCCAAGTATAGTGGTGAGATTTTCTAACTTGTGTTTGAGATTATGTCACCAGCTTCCTCAAAAACCAAAAATGGTTGGAGTGAGTAAGTAGCAATAGATATTTTTTTACATGGGTTATATATTTATCTCATATTTTTGAAGTTTAACATTCTATAGGAATATGTGTGTGTTTAATGTTATATTTACAGCTTAGAATTCTTTACCTGTAAGTGGCTGGTGTTAAAACAAATTATTAATGTGCAGAAACTTAAATGCATTTATTCCAAATGAAAAGTGTTCTTTTTCACCATCTGGTTGACTTTAAGTTTAGGAATCCCATTTAAATTATAGGTTCCTCTCAACAACTCTCTATTCCGTATAATGATTCCACAGTAATGCTTCTTTTACCTGGAGATAACCTAATCAATCCTTTTCCCTCTGGAGTTCTTGGCCAAGGGAGCTAGATGTACAAGAAATGATAGATAAATAGGAAACAAAATATCAGCTTTATTAATTAATGGAAAAGCACAGGATAACAGCAACACTCCCTTTTCTTCTTTCACCTTTTTCCCCTCCCTATTTCCCTCTCTCTCCTTTTGCAGGGCTTCTCTGGGAAGCTGTAGCACTGGCCGTAGGCTTTAGAGCAAATCGAGTATGCCATCTTCCCCTGAACCAAATACTGATTCATCTGTTAGGCTTGTCTGCATGAGGAGAGATGGATCTGGATCTGCAGATGCAATTCTACCATCAGCCAAATAGGTCTGCTTAGTGAGGGCAATTTATAAGAGGAAAGATCTTACCTTTAAGTACAGGAAATAAAGAGGAAGTAGGTCATGGCCTTAGACTTTTAAATCTCTAGTAAAATAGACCGACCATGTGGATGTCCCAGATAGGTGCTGCTCAAAGGAGCTGAAAATATTCCCTTGCACTAATCTGCCAATAGGGAGAAAGGGTGAAGCTACATCTTTCAAAGAATGAAGCCAAAACAAAGGGAGAAAGAGAGGTTTTTTGAGGATGAGTAGGCAGTGAAGATGTCACTAAGTCTGTTCTCTCTCTTCAAAATCTAATACTTCATAGGATAAGCCTCTTTTTTATATGGTTTTAGCAGGTTTGGTTATCCAATTTTAAATCTGCATTTGATTTAAGGTGTAATATCAGACAGGGCAAAGGGCCGTCATAATGTTCTAAATAGCAAGACACAGCTTCTGATAGTCTGAGAGCAAAAGAAAGAAAAAAACTATAGAAATAATCCATTAATCCCCAAAGCATATCTATCAGGTGCCATTGTATGTGTTGGTAGAGTCCCACAAACCTAAGCAGACTCTGAGCTAATGACCTCAGTACACCATAGAACAAAGTCATCTTTTAGGTTGAAAGCAGCAACCCTGACCATTTAGAAACGGTTGAAGAACAGACCTTGGAATCCATATAGCCTAAATCTTTTATAAATAAAGAAGCTGAGAGTAAGTATTCTCTCAAAGAATCTGAGATAGAGTCTTAATAAATTTTAGAGAGATGTTTATACTACATTTAAATTTTTTTTGTTGTTGTTTGTTTGTTTGTTTTTGAGACAGAACCTCACTCTGTTGCCCGGGCTAGAGTGCCGTGGTGTCAGCCTAGCTCACAGCAACCTTAAACTCCTAGGCTCAAGCGATCTTTCTGCCTCAGCCTCCCGAGTATCTGGGTCTACAGGCATATGCCACCATGCCCGGCTAATTTTTTTCTCTATATATATTTGAATTGTCCAGCTAATTTCTTTCTATTTTTAGCAGAGACAGAGTCTCGCTCTTGCTCAGGCTGGTCTCGAACTCCTGAGCTCAAACGATCCACCTGCCTTGGCCTCCCCAGAGTGCTAGGATTACAGATGTGAGCCACCACGCCCGACCTACATTTAAATTTTTTATAAAAGAGTTTTAATTATGAGACAGAGTAAGCCCCTGGCTCAATGAGAATGTGATTATAACATCTTTGTTTATTTGTTTATAATCCCAAATAGAATCTCACTTAACACTCCACTCTTGGTGGGTCCAATTATTATGGCTTGATTGAATGGGTGGTGAATATGCTGGGATATAAGCACAGAATTCACAACATTGAAGGAATTAGTTATTTTTGGTTATATTACTACTATCACCTTCTTTCTTCAGCATGTTTTCATATTTCTGCCTGCATACTGCTTAATTGCTGGTGCCTTTTTTTTCACACTGTAAGATCCCATAGTAATTCATCATGAATGAGAGAATAAGGCTGTTTTTTTCTTAGTAAGAAAATTTATAGTAAATACTTTATTTCCTAGTTAGAGGCAGTGTTGTGACTCCAAGAGAGTACAATCCACATTCCAGTACATATGAATGACATTCTCTCAAATTGGGCAGTGGCCAAGCTGAATGACTATACAATGGCGGCTTTAGTTTGTAAACCTTGCTGGACCACAAATTTTGCCAAGGTGATTTGAGTAATCATTTTTCTTTTTTTATGTTGCTGGAGGAGAAGATGGAGATAAATTTCTCTACTAAGCAAAAATTGGGATGCTTTAATTTCATATTGTCAAAACTTTGCAGAGTCGTATTCTATAAAAGTCCCTGATATTGGGTAAGTGAATTCCTCATTTAAAAGCTATCACAGGCCAGGTATGGTAGCTCATACCTGTAATCCCAGCACTTTGGAAGGCTAGGCAGGAGAATTGATTAAGGCCAGGAATTCAAGACCAGTCTGAGCAAGCGTGAGACCCCATCTCTACAAAAAATAGAAAAATTAGCTGGGTGTGGTGGCACTTGTCTGTAATCTACTTCAGAGGCTGAGGCAGGAGGATTGCTTGAGCCCAGGACTTTGAGGTTGCAGTGAGCTATGATGATGCCACTGCACTCTAACCCAAAGTGACAGAGCGAGACACTCTGTCTCCAAAAAAAAAGAAGAAAAATCAGAATGCTCCATTTGATAGACTATTTTCGTATGTCTTTGAACTCTGTTTTTGGACTACTACTTGAAAGTAGCTTCCTGTTTGGCTTTGGATAAAATCAGTTTCTACTTGAGTAGATATCATTTACATTTTTAAAGTGTGTTTGTAGGATACATCTATAGATGTTTACAAAAGTATTTTAGATTTAATATTTTGGATGACTTTTGAAAATATAAAGTTCCATATAATATTCATTATTGTTGCTGTCATGGCTCTTCGAAAAAAAAAAGCACTCTTAAGTTTATACTTTAGAGTATCCAAATGTCCATTAATTTTTGCAGTGAGAACTAATTTATGGAAAGGCCTACAGCCTTGAATGATATGGGCTCATTAATACCCCAGAATACAGATTTGTACCTTGCACAACCTAGTAATAAATAGGAATGAAACATTCTGTTCTAGTTTATTCTTAATGTTAGTCTCTGCTTAAGAATAGACACAAAACATATATTCTCTTTGATTTGTTTTTATCTCATTTGTTTTTCACTAGAGATGTGAATAGCAGTAATGTGTTTGAAAATTATGTTTTAAGACTGTTTCTTGTGGTCATTAAAGCCTGCCATACATATCATTTGTGAAACTGTGATAGTGCCTGTGCATTTAACTAGATATTAAATGCATGTATTTCTCTTAGATCTTAATTAAGCCTTGAGTATATTTATCTTATATTTATCTTATAACTTAGCAAATGAGGATCTGAATACAGAAGATATTAATGTGCATTCAACAACAATGTTATCAGAAAAGCATATTGTTTTTAAACAAACCACCTTCATCTTTTTAAAGATTGGGTTCTGTTGTAGAAAGCAGTTATAATTCTGGATTTATTACTAGAAAAAAACACATTTCAGTGCAGTGGCACAGTGGGTACATTGTTTGAGTTATAATTACATAACCTGGTAAACTTGTGTTTCAACCCTGGCATTGGAATTTACTGACTGTGTGGTCTTGGGCAAAGTATTAATGTCTTTGTCTCATGTTGTAATGACTAACGTAGTTAATAAATCCTTTGCCTGTTGATAGCAAATTCCAACACATGTTTCAGTTTTTTAAATCTTTTAATTCTTTTGACCAACTATATTAGTTTGCTAGTGCTGCGATAACAAAATAGACTGGGCAGATCAAACAACAGAAAGTTATTTTTTCGCAATTCTGGTGGCTGGAAGTCCAAGATCAAGGAGTTGGCAGATGTGGTGTCTCCTGAGGCCTCTTTCCTTAGCTTGTAGTTGGCCACCTTCTTGTGTCCTCACACGGTCTTTCCTCTGTGTATATACATGTCCGATGTCTCTCTGTGTCCAGATTTCTTCTTCTTATAAGGATGGCAACCATATCGGATTAGGGCCTAGCCTAGCAATTCCATTTGAACTTAATTACCTCTTTAAATACCCTATCTCCAAATACAGTTACATTCTGAGGTACTGGATATTAGGGCTTCAACTTATGAGTTTGTGGGGGGGCACAACTCAGCCCATAACAGTAACAAGAGTGTTTTTATCATCTTTTCATTTATCTATATATTTTTCAGTTAGGATTCACTTAAATAGAACCTGCTCTGAGACAGATACCTGTGCTAGGTACAGGGGATTCAAAGATAGTCAAGCACTGTCCCTGTCCTCAGTTAACTCAATAATGTAATTGCGGTGGTTTACAAACTTGGCTGAGCTACAGAATGACTTGAAAAACTTTAAAATATATAGACTTTTTAGTAAGTCAGGATCTCCCAGAGTGGACCTGCAATATGTAGTTATAAAAAACTCTCTGAAAGCTATGGCACTTTGGTCACCACTGATCAATGGGAAATAGTAACCATATATGTAAACTTCCTTTTAGATAGTTGAGCTCTTTTGTACAAATTAAGCCTTTTAGTCCAGAGATGTTACAAATTGAGTTTAAGAGAGTCTCAAGTGCTTTGTCCAGGATTAACACAGGTGGTTTGAGCAAGTAGTGGGACTGAGTCTTCTTATTGCATTTTCCTCACATCAATACACTTTTAATTACTTACTGACATAATCTTAACTCATTTGACTTGGGTCCGTAAGGGTTCTGAATGCCATGACAAGTCGTACCACTGTTCCTAAAGCCATCAATAGAGTGTTTCTTAAGTTTTACCTGAACTTAAGGAAATTTATTGGGAGAATAACAAAAATCAAAACAAGACCCACATTGTTTTGTACCTTAGAGCTCAGCTATTTCTGAAGGATGTCACACAAATCTATAGCTGCCCTCTCTGCCCCTACCAAGGGCATATTTTTACCCCATACCTCCAAATCTTTTAAAAAGGAGTTTTTGTCATTCCTGTTGCATAACTTGAGTCTGATTAGACAGGACCACATTAAATTCTGTTCAGTATTGACTCTATGACTTGATTATATTCAAAGTCTCAAGGGACTAAAATAAAATCTGTAGAAGAAGATAACCCTGCTGTTAATAAAAAGCCTCTTAGATGGCCTTTGCCTTTGAAGTGTAACTGCCCAGATCCATTTTCAGATAAAGCTTCTCAGAAGGTTTTTTGGGAAAAAAAAAATCAAAGTAACTTTGTTGGCTGAAACCTTGTTATGGTTTCCTCATTTCACAAGACCCTGTTTCCAGTGCTTTAAAAGCCAGATTGATTTTTTTGAATAAATGTCATGGGAAATGTCATAACCATGAAAAAACCTTGCTTTGGATTTCAAAGCACTAGGCCCTCTTGGTAAAGAAAAACCAAAGTTACACGCAATGTAAAGATAAGAGGAAGTAGGCAGTTACTTTGTTTTTGCTATTAACTGAAAATATGGCTGCTTCCTTTCTTCTATTTGAAGTATATCTAAAAATATAATCTTTAGTGATTTAATGAATGATTTCCAAATATATGTATGGTTTCATTTTTATTAAAGAGGCCAGAAAAGCTGTGCAGATAACTCCCCCCACCTCAAAATTAGAAGTCAGATTCCATTGGTTTTGAAAATTAGAACTATATTTTTTGCTTTATGAAGTAACAATACTGATTTTATTACTGTTATATTTCACGGCTTGAGTTTTGGTGCATGACAGACTTATTCAGATAAAAAATTAATAAACTAAGATTGATAAAGTTTATTTATTCATTACTGAACACTAGGAGAAAACATAAATAAGTCTCCTGCTGATTTTTATTGACTTCAAACGTAAATTGTGTAGATAAGGTCCATCGGATTAGTTTTATTACAATGTTTTGCCAAATACAAATGCAACTTGAATCATTGACCTGCCTCAAATGACTTAAGTGGACTTGACATCAATAAAGCCTCCCTGCCATTTAATCTAATCTCTCTAAGGGAAAATGTTTCCATAGAAATAGGTGAACCAAAGATTTATAAAGTTTGAAGTTTCCATATAAAATGTCTTTAAGTGATAATGTAATTTTAATTCTCATTTGCAGCACAGAGTTCAAGCTCCTAACTTAGAGATATTGTCAGTTAAGATCATCACTGTCAGCATGGCAAGGAGTCTCATTCAATATTCAGCATCCCAAACTCCTTTTCTCTAAGGAATGACCCATTTTTTAAATCTTTTTCTATCACATAAGGACTTTTGATGGCTTGCCATCATATGAAGGCCAGTTGATTATATAATGTTACTCAAGCACAAGTGATAACAAACTGATTGAAATTACTAAACTATGGTCTTGATGTTTACACGAATGGGTCCCAGGAAGTATATGGATTAAAGAACTCCTTGAGGATATATTAGAGATTGAATTTGGCTACAGGAGACAGAGAAACCAAAAGACCAAAGTAAAGGATTTATTTTTCTGATTTATCATGAATTCCTGAGGTAGATAGTTGCTGGTTCAGCACCTCAAAGATGTCAAAGCCTGGGTTTTTGTGATTTTTTTTTTTTTTTTTTTTTAGCTTTTCCCTCATTTCCACAAAATGACAGCTAGAGCTCCAGCCATGATGTACACAGTTTAGGGAGGAGGAAGGGCAAGGACTGAGAACAAAAAGCAGAAGGGTCAATCCAACCAAAACTGGAAACCTTGCCCATTGAATTCCACTTACTTTCTCATTACTAAAATCATCCCTAGCTTTAAGACAAGTAAGAAAATGTAGTGGTTTTTGTTGTTTTGTTTTGTTTTGTTTTAGCTGGGCACATTGTTGTCCCTAAGAAAACTGAACTTGTGTTAGTGAGGAAGAAGGGAGAATGACTATTGTAATCCACAACCAGAGCAGCGCCTAAGATCATCCTTGGATCATGGTGGATGCTCAGTCAATATTTCTTGAATTTAGTTGATTAATATGGCATAATTGATACCTTACAGATTGTCAGCTTTAGCTATATCACCCTCTGGCTCATAAACACACTAGCTGCTTCACAGGAAAAAACCATGATGAACTTATTTGAATAAGATAATGATATTAAAAAAATTCTAAATGAACTTAATGGGACTCAAACCATTTTACAGAAATGGTAGGCTATGAAGTTAGATAGAGAGTTAGAGTTATCTGGGTGGGATATCTGTAGCTGTAGTTTGAGTTTTTATTGTGTGCAAGACACTAGGTGATAGAGTTTGAATATTTGTCCCCTCCAAATTGCACGTTGAAATTTGATCCCCAATGTTGGTGGTGGGGCTTTGGGGGAGGCTTCTGGGTCATGCGGGTGGATCCCTCATGAATAGCTTGGTGCCATTTTGTTGAAAAGAGCCTGGCATCTCCTCCTCTCTTTCTTGCTCCCTTCATCTCACCATGTTATGCTGCTTTCCTTCCCCTTCTGCCATGAGTGGAGGTTTCTTGAGGCCCTCACCAGAAGAAGATGCTGGTGCCATGCTTCTTGTATGGCCTGCAGAACCGTGAGCCAAATAACCTCTTTTCTTTATAAATTACCCAGCTTCAGGTATTTCCTGAATACTGACTAAGACGATATTAAATGCTTTAGATCATTCACCATTTTGTCTCACAATAAGTCTTCAAGGTAGATATCATTTAAAGATGAGGACACTGAAGTTTAAAGAAGTTGTGCCTTTCTTATTATCAAATCGGTATAAGTAGTCCCATTTCTTTAAAATTTTACATTGTCCTCACGTGTAAATGATACATACCTACCTTGAAGTCTTATTGTGAAATAAACTGATAAACGGTATCAGTTCATTTCCCTAACCTCGTCGTTATTGAACTACGCTCTGCTTCTCTTCAATTGCTTGCACAATGTCTAAGTCATTAATTCATCTTCCTGTCCTTTCCCTTCCTAATTACCCTCTCAAGTTAGGGTCACCTGCAGACTTGGCAAGCCTTCTAGTTTTCTGCTATCATTGGGCAAATACATCACATGGACTTGCACATAAAAATTAGATATAAAGCCATCTCAACATAAAGTCATTTTCCCTTCATTTTGTTCTCAGCCACGACCTCCTACTTTGAAGGAAATCTACATTAACTGATTGGAACGCCAGCTTAGTATGATCATGATAGTACTGACTTCATTCTTTTGGATGATTGCGAGTTTATTTTTCTTTGTCTTACTTGCCTCTGGCATTAGTTTAAAACTTGTCTTGAGACTAGCTTTTGGAGAAAAAATTATTGCTATTCTTAGTTTGTTTTTGTTTCACTTTGTTCCACTGCTCCCAAATCAGCTGTTAAATAGTCCAGTGTTTGAGAGAACCTGACTTCATCACAGGCACTATAAAATACAATTTCCTCAGTTTATAAAATCAGACCCAAATCCAATTTATGCATTGATAGTTGTACTGCAATATTTGAACCATAATTTTGTGCAGACATGATATAGAGGGATATTTTTCTTAGGAGAAAGTATTGGAAGATAGGATTGAATGTGGCATTTTTCATTTTCCCCGAGCTTCCCTGAAACTGTCTGGTGATAGCTATGAAGTCCTCTTCATACTTAGCAGGTAGCACAGCATATCAGTAAAAAAGTATGTTAAAACTTGAAAGGTACTTGTTAATAGGGTCTATAAAGACAGAAACATTGACAGAAAACAAATCTTAGTTTTTCAAAATGCTTAAAATGTAAAAGAAATCTTGCATGGCAGTTACCATGTTGTAACTAGCGTAGAAAGCCACAAAACTTTTCTATTATCTATATATATGCTGTGTATTTAGTTTTATAGCACCAGTACCATATGATTTATGAAATGACATCAAATGAAAATAGCTCAGAATTATGAAAGCTGCATGTGATTTTTCTCTCCTACTTATTTGGGTGACCAGCTCACACATTTCATGACTCAAGACACACCATTGCCAGTCAGATTTCTTTTTTAAAACATGATGGCATCTATCTATGCTATAGCAGCACAGATGGTATTGGGGAATTTAGTCAGTCTGATTTATTGTAGCTTATCTTCTACTTGCTACAAATGCCAGTAAGGAAGAGTCTTAGAAGCTTGACATTTGCCAAGGTGTAAAGGCTGCATAAAATGAGATCCGCTGAACTTCCATGAGGGCATCAAGCTGGGAGTCTAGAAATAAACAACTGTGGGGACAGGTGTGATGATCCCTGGAAAGGAGAACTCAGCTAAGGCTTCCCAAATCTCAGCTGCTCATTCTATAAATGCCAGTTTTGTCTAAAGAACATTACTTGTTTTAGATGCCAGTATTTCAGATGCTTTCATCTAAATCTTCCACAATCATTTCTCTTGATACAATAAATGTAGCACTTGTATGTTTTGCTAAATAAATAAATATCTGATACAGGAGAGACCCCAGGGAGAAATCTACTTTGGCATGCTTTATCCAGGCAGTCCTATCATGAAACTACTCAGTGAAATTAAAGTTTCCCTTTTGAAGTCCTGTCAGCAAAATTTTATTGGAATATATAGCATACC
>NW_012149808.1:343579-344279 GCF_000956105.1 Propithecus coquereli
TTAGGGGGTGCAGTGTGATGTTTTAATACATATTTATATCTTGGGAGGAAGGTGGATAGGGAAAGGGAAGATGTGCTGTCTTTTATTTACAATCGGCATGCTAGAGACTCCTTATTAGTACCATATGTTCTTTACCAAGTTTTTATACAACAAAGTTTTACTAATTTTTGCTTTTATAATGAAGTCCAAACCCCTAAGCCTGGTATTTAAGGGTCTTTATAGTGTGAACTATAATATTTTTCATATTTACTTTTTATCCTTCAAATCCTAAACTTTGAATGTTTGCCCCAGCATATCTTCTAGATCACAAATTGTTGTGCACCTTCGTTATCTGAACACTAGGTTACTTTGGTCTCTTCATGGCTAGAGCTTGGAAACTGGAATGCCTAAGTGTGGTTAAACAAGCCCTGGGTTCTAACCTTGCCTTTTTCCAAAATTATTGGGTTTGTGGTCTTGGCCAAGCCATGGATCATGTCTATGCTTTGTTCAGGCAATTTCACCTTGCAGTAATGATCCTTTTTCTGCATCCAGTCTATTCAAATTTTATCCAAAATTCCAGATCCAATTTTAACCACGTAAACATCTTTTCTGACCACCTTAGATGCAAGTTATTTTTTAGAATTATTATAGCTTTCATTTCTTGTACTATTCTTTTAAAACCTATCATTTGCTGAATTGTTTTAATGCACAAATGAGTTTC
>NW_012149808.1:344330-345709 GCF_000956105.1 Propithecus coquereli
TCTACCTCTTCTGCCTCTGCCACCCCTGAGGCAGCAAGATGGACCCCTCCTCTTCCTCTGCCATGGCCTACTCAATGTGAAGACAATGATGAAGACCTTTATGATGATCCATTTTCAGTTAATGAATAGTAAATATATTAATATTTTCTCTTCCTGTGCTTTTTCAAACATTGTTCCTCTACTTTATTGCAAGAATAGTGTATATAATACATATAATATCCAAAATATGTGTTAATTGATTGTTCATGTTATTGATAAGGCTTCCAGTTATCAGTAGGCTATTAGTAGTTAAATGTTGGGGGAGTCAAAAGTTATGTATGGATTTTTGACTGTGCTAGGTGTCAAACTTTATTAACATTTAAAACAGTACACATTTTCTTGATTTTCATCATGTTACTGAACATTTTTTGGAGGGAAAGCAAATAAGTAGTCTTCTGAAGACTAGAAAGTAATAAAAGATGGCTAATATGCAGTCTTGATTTGTGAATGGAAATTTGTGGGCACAGGATTCACTTACTTTTGCACATTAATATTAATATCAATAATAGAAAAAGTAGATTAAGTGGGAAAACTACAAAATAAATTGCATACTTGTCACATACTCCCTGCATGCATACATATACAAACAGAGATCTTCCAACTTTTCTACACTATTACCTTTTTTAATGACTAGATAAAGGTTTCCTTAACATGCAGACTTGATTCATTGAGTTACTATGAATTGGCCATTCATCACTTGTATTTCACATTTTAATATTCTGGTAGACAGTGATAAGATGATATCAATTTTCAATTTCCTCCAAGATTCCTTTTTTATTCCATCAGTCATCAAAAGATGCTTAAACTCATTTACATCATGAAATGCAATGTAACGTAAGAAATATTGTGAGAAATAACACCATCTTAAGAAATGTTTGTGTTGCCAGATGGGGAAATCCTCAAATTGTTGAGTTACAATTGAGGCCAACAAAAATGAATTAGAAATGCTGACTAATTCTTTCTTTCCTAGATAGACATTAAGGAGTATGAAGTCAAAAAGATTTCAATGTTCTTTGAAGAAATTGGGCCAAAATTTGATGAGAAATTATAAAACCATAGCAATGCTTAGCAATGAGCATTGCATTATGTTGTTGGTAAAAATAAATAATGCAATTTGATTTTACCTATAAAATACAACATAAAATACAATTTTTAAAATCTTTCAAAAGGAAATATTGAAATACTGTAGTCGCCAAGTTAGGTTTTTTTTTAATTAAAATGACTAAAATAGGAAGACAATAAACAGGAAGACATATCCAGAAGAAAAAACAAAACAAAACACTTGAGCTCTATCATCTTACAGTTAGGAGCAGGTAGGCCTCCTGACCTAAGCATGCATA
>NW_012149808.1:347209-348569 GCF_000956105.1 Propithecus coquereli
TTTCCTAGGGAAACACAAATTATGCCAATGCAGTTATATTACATATACATAAAATGATTAATCATTAATGACACATGACACATTAATGACACATAACATAGTTGATAAGATGTGAGGAAATGGAAACTCTTACACATTACTGGTGGAAAGAATTGTTACAATTGCTATACAGATCAATTTATCAATATTTATTGAAGTTGAAGGGTCACATAATCTATGAGTTAGCAGTTCTATTTCTAGGTATTTATCCTTATAAAATTTATGCTCTTCCATAAGCATGGTGATTGTCGTACTATTTTTAATAGTAAAAATATGAAATTAATCTATTTCAGAAGTAGGTTAGATAAATAAACTGTGATTTATACATACACTGCATTATTACATAGCAGTTAAAATTAAACAAAATCTACTTTTAATAACATGTTTAAATGTCAAAAACAAAGTTTATACCTAAATGAAATGGTTTGGGAGAGGATCCAGGATGTTTACTAAGTGCAGATAGACCAATCTCTGCAGTTTGGGAATGAGAAAATTGAGGTGGGCAGGTAAACGACTTGGTTCTGGAGTTACGACTGGAACGCAGCTGTTGCGAGATTTTAGTCTTCCGGTTCAGTAGTTTTTCCAGTAAAAACACACAAATGATCAGAGCAGGTCTAAAATGCTTCAGCTGATTTGTGGGAATCATGTTTCTGACTACTATAAACATAATCCTTTTCTTTGTCTTTCTCATCCACTTTAGCATAATCGTAATGGCACTTGGAGCTGGTGAAGGACTCTGAGTATTTCGATTATGCAGAGACTCTTTACTTTGTGAGTCCTGGTGATTCAATGTCTATGTCAAAGGAAGGGACTACTTACCAGAGACAATTTGTAGTTTGAACAGCAACTGAAATTTTGAGGGCCCAAATTTTGATGTCTATAGAATATTTACAAGGTTTACAAATTTATATGGTTAGACTATAAATAAGGACAAATTAAAACAATAAGGAAACTTTAGAATGTGTTTTTGGTGTGTCATATAAGCATATAAATACATACATATGTATATACATATATGTGTGTGTGTATACATTTTTAAGAGACGGAGTCTCACCAAGTTGCCAAGGCTGGTCCCGAATTCCTGGGCTGAAGCTATCCTCCTGCCTCATCCTTCCAAGTAGCTGTAACTACAGGTGAATGCCACCAGAGCTGTCTATAGAAGCATATTTTGCAGGTCTAGTAGCCCTAATTTATCACAGTAGCCAATTGTTTAATACATTAATGAATAAAGCATTAATGTACTAGTAGGGCAACTCTCTACCAAATCACTAATTATATCTGCTCTATCAATGATGTAAATGGATGATGAGCCTACCATGTT
>NW_012149808.1:351414-352620 GCF_000956105.1 Propithecus coquereli
GAAAACTATCATTAAACTGAGTAAACAAGCTACAGAATGGGAGATAATATTTGCATACTATACATCTGATAAAGGCCTAATAACTAGAATGTATACAGAACTCAGAAAAACCAACAAGAAAAAATCAAACAACCCCATTAAAAAGTGGGCAAATGACATGAACAGAAACTTTTCCATTTATTCTTGAGCAAACATGTATCCAAAATGTGTCCCCATTGACATATACTTTAAATGACATTTTTAAAAAGTGATGAAATTTAAATCAAATTTATTACATGGTAGCAAATAAGGTCAATGGTCAAGAAGGGAAGACATCAATAAACTTAGTCCAAATTTATTTTTGTAAGTCTTTACTATTTTTACTATTACTTTTACTATTAAGTTTCTTATATTTGTATGATCCTTTATAGTTTACACAATAATTATACTACATTTTTCGGTTGATTATGATAATAACGGTACCTAATGAATCACACTTATCTATTTACACCTTTGTGTGATCCCCACCTTCAGTGACTTGGCTATATGATTTACTCTGACTAGTTGGATATTAGTAAATGGGATGCAAGCAGCGGCTTGATCGATTCTTACACATTGTGCTTTGCCCTCTTGAAACATGCTGGAGAAGTCATGTGAAGAAGAACAGAAGTGCCCAGAAAAACATCCTCAGCTAAATACCAGACACATGAGTGAGACCATTGTGGACCAACCAAGCTCAGAAGATTTCTTTCATGAGTGACCACAAGGGAGACCAGTTGAAGAACCCCTCAGCTAAACATAGTCCAAATTGTAGAATTCTGAGTTAAAATATGGTTTTTATTCAGACTCCTATACTTTAGGGTGGTTTGTTATGCACCAGTAGGTAACTGACACACATATTGCCATTTGATGTTCCTGTCAACACTGTGAAGCACTTAGGGAAGATATTGTTGCCTCAGTTTAACATATGACAAATTTGTGGTTCAAATATGGGTTTGCTCTTAGTTTTTCTTTTCCTGCAATACTTTATTAGTCACTTTAGCAGGTTTAGAAGAAAAACAAAGTCTAATAATTATGTTGTCATAGGTTCTTCAGAAATTATAAAAAAAAATTCTAAGACAAAATATGAATCATATTTTCAAAGTCAAATATTATTTTATTTCATAGTTGAAAAAATAGTTTAGGCATATTTCTGCTAAGACATCTCCTCGGAGCTAGAGAAGAGTT
>NW_012149808.1:352670-354151 GCF_000956105.1 Propithecus coquereli
ATCAGGCAATACACTTGATGAACCTATATTTGTACAATGTTAGTATTCTACCTTTTCCTCCTTCAGTGACAAGTGAAACCACTGTAATTATTAACACATTGTCAGTCATGTAAAACTGGGTGTTCAACATGAATGGCAATTTTTCCTAGGTAATCTTTATCCCATGAAACCATTCTTTACCTTCCATGTGTCATTTTTATTATTAGATAAAGAATATGTCTACATGCAAATTAGAAAACGCTATTGCTAATAATCACATTAGTTTTATAAATCTAATTAAAACTTCCATCAAAACATATTATACATAATAGGAGTTTTCAAGCTGACTTACAGAAGATTTTGTGGAAATGTTCTGCTATTATTTTTGCAAATAGAAGTGAAAATCAAGGTGAAAAATATAAGTCACTGAATACTTTTTAAAAGTATTTGGGTCTGGAAAGGGAAAGGCATGAAGAATAAACAGGAAAACCCAGGATCAGATGATGGCAGGGAATTTAGGTCGTAAAATCAGAGATTTTTATTAAAACTTTCTTGGTTGGGTGAAGGTAAAGGAGAGCTCAGGAGCATGGGCAGGGTCTGCTACTCTAGTAAAAGGTAGGTAGGGCCTGAGTCTGAAGATGAATGTATAATAATAAGTCAATCTTCAGAAAGGGCAGTTGGCTAGAACCACATCCGGATCAGTTTCAAAACGTAGCATTTACCGTCCTAGTCAGGTGTGGCAGCTGAATGATAGAGGTGCACTTGATGGAAATCCTGTAAGGCAGGTTGTCCTCTGAGAGGATTCTAGCAACTTATTAGTTGTGTAGCCTTAAGCAAGTCATTCCACGTATCTAAGACTGAATTTCCTCATTTATAAAGTGTAAACAGTGTGAGTACCTACTAAAGCATTGTATTTTTGTGAGGATAAAAGAGAAAAACACATGATTTACTCAGCACAGATAACACATAGTAAATGCTCAATACATGTTAGTTATTACTTATATTATTATTTGAATTAAATCAGATAGTCCTTCAAAGCATACAGTGATTTTCTACTCTGGTACATGGTAATACTTAATAAAGAATACTTCCCTTCTCCCAACCCCTTCTCAGGAGCACATGGCTTATCTAATTCACTATAATAAATTTACATTAGGTACACCCTTACCCAAACATGGAAAAACTGTTTGAAAGTGAGAAGATAAATTCAAATTCCAAATCACTTTGAAAAATGCATATATTTTGGAAAATGGAATGCACAAGTGGAAAAATGATTGATTCTTCCCAAATAAAGGTGAAGAAGAGGTAACAATCTGTGTGGGTAAGAAAACTATATATTGCTCAAGAATAAGTACTATTAGGAAAAGTGCCAACATATAAGAATGTTTAAAGTATGTGAAAGAACAACTATTACTACTACTATAACTAATATTTGTTAACCAAATTTTATACTAGTTAGTATTTTATGCTCATTATAGGAAAATTTATCAATTTATTTAATT
>NW_012149808.1:357291-358854 GCF_000956105.1 Propithecus coquereli
TTAAATTTAATTTTATTTTTAGTTTTTAAACAAGCATTCAGATGATCCAGAAACAGGTAGTCTAAAAACATACTTTGCAACCTCAGGTCTACTTACACTGTTATTCTCTTGTTCCAACTGGTATTGTTAATTCACACATATGTATAAAAAGATATTTTAAGGCCCATGATTAAGAGAGTGGGAACAATCAGTGGTAGAGCTTTTTGTAGTGTGTACAAGAAAAGCAAATGGCTCTGTTTACAGAGGATTTTTTTCCCTTGGCAAAAGCAAAATGCAATAGCAAAAAAATCAGATAGTTACTGTGCTCTGGCATCAAGAAATACTCCATATATGCAATCCTCCTAAAATAAGCATTACTTGTTAAAATGGAATTAGCAAGATTCTCTTTACATCCACATCAGTGAGTGTGTCCATGTGAGGGCACAGCATGGGTGCATGTTGATTAATGACAACCCATTCTAAACAGCCACTATATTCTCATAGTGGACTTTCAGTAATGTGCATAATCTTGATGTATTTGATGTATCTTTTCTTTTTAGGAAATGAACTTAATGCTGTATTTTCATTTTGGTAGCTATTAAAATAAAAGTGAACTAACAGGCACACTTTTTTGTATCAAGGTTAAATCCTCTGTTCCTTCCCAGGCTGAAGAAACGAAAATATTTGATGGCAATGAATATTCGCTAATGGAAATGTGAACTGAGAAAGGGAATTAAGGCTGACTTTATGTCTTATTTATATGTTTTTTTGTTTTAAAGGTTATATTGACTGTAAAGCTTTCCTCATTGAGAAATGTGAATGATCTGTGCAGAAATGTTTTAACATTAAGATACATATGCAAACAGTGCCTTGGGACAATATATTAATTATAATACTACTATTTTTAATATGTGATTGTGTCATAATTTCTTTTAACAATCTTTTTTTTTCAGAAATATAATTAGTCCAAGTTTTCCATGGTCTGATGAAGAATTTGGTAATGACAGATAAACAAACATATATATGAATACACATTATGTGCAGCTATTCATAGGATCCTGGAGCTTTGGGAAAAAGCCAGAAATGCAGATGTAGCTGTAAAAATTATTTATTATACATTTAGATGGTAGTTAAAATCAGTACATTATACAAGATTTTCCAGAAGGCATGTGCAGAGTATAGAGAAAAGAGTTGAGGATGGGATCCTTGGGGAACTGGTATCTATAAGACGAAAAGGGTAAAACACCTACTAATGGAGACCTAAAAGAAATGTCAGTATAGTAGGAGAGAGCTATGTGAGACAGTATTTTGAGGAACAAAGAGAAGAGAAAAGAGAAGCCCTAAATGTGTTCATTAGCTTTAGCAAGTGGTGGTCACTTGTGGCCTTGGCAAAGGCATTTTCAGGAGAAGCTGATTTTAATAGGATGAAGAAGGTTTGGAAGAGAATAAAAGGAAGATAGCTCAAGGAGGCTATAATTGCAGGTTTGATTGACAAAGAAAGAGGAGAGATGGGTTGGGAATGTTGTGGTAGGAACACACAGAGTAAAGCAAAGGTTGCTTTGTGTTAAAGAATGGAAGGGACTT
>NW_012149808.1:360344-365696 GCF_000956105.1 Propithecus coquereli
ACCCAACACTTGATTGATCTATAAAAGAAAAATGATAATACCCTCTTTTCCTTGGTGAGTCTGTGGATATGTTGGAATTAGTAACATTATTATAAATATGTGTAGTGGTTCATCAAAATTTCTTCCAATACTGCATTTAGATATTTAATCACTTCTAAGTCATCACAAAGATAGTCATGCCTATTTTCTACAATTCTATCATGTTTAAAAGAATAATTTGTTCAGTACAGCTATAATATTCTATTTTCAGAGAACATAGATATCATGCCTTCTGTGTTATTAAGAACCATGTGTGTTTGTATTAATCATGTGTTTCATGGTATGAGTAGAAACAACATAATCACATCTTTGGAGTATCAAAATATTTTATTCAGTAAGTATTCACTTAGTATTTATTAGAGGCAGTTTATTATGCTTTAATTTAAACTATACAAATTTGAGTTGAATAGGAGGAGGGGCAAGATGGTGGATGAGAAAAACCGCCAGCCAGAGTGTCTATTCAAGAAAGATTTTAGAAGAAATTTTAAAAAAATGGACAGTCAGAGAAACACAGATCAGATGAGGGTCAGAAGGAAGGGTGCCTGAAAATACAGGAGACTCCAAAGGAAGAAGTTATGGAGGAAACCTGGAAGGAGAAAGGCCCCTGAGAGGCTTGGAGTCCACCAACAAGGGTAGGTGGAGTGATTAAATTTCCCCTCCCTTGCATCTCGGACTGCTGGTGGGCTCCTGAGCTGCTGGAGAGACCTGCCAAAACCAGCCCAGAGACGGCCGCTGCCAATGAGCAGTGAGCCTCTTGCGGACAGGGCACCGGGCTCCCAGCTCCCTCAGGGAAACTTCTGGCCTGCAGACCCAAGCCAATCAGCAGGCGCCATATTGCTTCATTCTCCCCTTCCCCTTCCCTGCCCGCGGCTGCCAAGAGAGACAGTTTAGCCACCACCAGGAGGCATCTGCAGGGAATGGAACCTTTCTTTTCGGGGCCCTACAGAGGACTGAGGAGTACTCAGACTGTGAGCCCCCTACCCGCCAGCCCTCCAGGTGCCGCTTGCCTGGTGACTCCAGGAGAGTGGGGCAAATCCCGAGGTGGAGAGACAGCAATCCAGCTTGGGCACCCTGTGAGTGACTTGAGACCAGCACTCCTCTCCCTGGAAGGGTTAGGGATTGATCTCCAGGGCCCAGGGGAGAGGCCTGCAGACCAGATCTCTTACACCCAGGTCTCCATCGCATTGCCCTGGGTCACAGAAGGGATATTTGTGAATGAGCCTACTGAGGTGTGTATGCCTTCAGGGGCAGATCAGCGTGCTTAAAGGGCAACCCTCTTCCCATGGGAGGGCCATGCACCCAGCTCAGGCTGCAGTCCTGGGCAGGGACCCTCCGCATCACAACCAGGGGAGATCTGCTGGCTTGAGGTCCTGCCTACTGGCAGAGTCCAGGGAGAAACTGCAGAATAGGGGAGAGTGGAAAGGAGCCAGGCCTGCTCCAGACTACAGGTCTCAGACAGCCCCACCCCAACACACAGACTTTCCAGCTGAGTGGGGCCATTTCAGCCCCATCCTGGCAGCTTTGCCCAGAAGCAGAGAACAGAACTTTGATCCCTACTAACAGCATTTGTAGTGATTGAGGGCAGGCTGACCCTACCCAGCTCTGCCCAGACTCACTCCCCGACCTTTCCTGAGGTGGAGAATAAGGACACACCTGGAAGTCCCAGGGTACCATCCATCACCTGAAGCACAAGAAGGCCTCTCCAGAGGAACAAGAGCTGGTTACAGGACCCAAAAACAACACTGAAGCCTGCTCCTCCCAGCAAGCACCACCTGCTGACAGGGATGTCATTTTGCACACCCTTTAAATGCATCTACTGACTCATCATACAGGATGTGGTAGAATCTCATTCACAAACACCATCTATTGGCTCAGAGACTAAACGGGAATGTCATTATTCAAATAAAAATCTAAAGGTAAGAAGCAACAGCTGATCCAGATGGGAAGGAATCAACGAAAGAACTCTGGAAGTATGAAGAATCAAATGGAAAGCACACCTCCAAAGGGGAACACCAGTTCTCTAGCAATGGACATCGACCAAATTCAGAACCATAAAATGAAAGAATTTTGAACATAGATTATAAGAAAATTCAATGATATGCAAGAAAAGATGGATAACCAACACAAAGAAACCACAAAAAATCCAGGACTTGGAAGAAAAATTCACTAAAGAAATTGAAATATTATAGAAAAATCAAACTGAACTTCTGGAAATGAAGAATTTATTCAGGGAATTATAAAACACAGTGGAAAGCCTCAAGAATAGGGTAGATCAAACAGAAGAAAGAATCTCAGGGATTGAAGATAACACCTTTCAATTAAATAAGTCAATTGCAGAGATAGATCAGAGAAATAAGAGAAAAGAGCAAAGCCTACAAGAAATATGGGATTATTTGAAGAGGCCTAATGTGAGAATCATATGTATCCCTGAGGGTGAAGAAGAAAATACACAAGGGTTGGATAAGCCATTTGAGGATATAATAGAGGAATATTTCACAGGCCTTGCTAAAAATCTAGATATTCAGGTACAAGGAGCTCAAAGGACTCCTGGGAGATTCATCACAAACAGGAAGACACCACAACACACAGTCATCAGACTGACCAAAATAACCACCAAAGAGGCCCTCCTATGAGCTGTAAGGCAAAAGAAGCCGGTAACCTACAAAGGAAAACCCATCAGAATAACATAAGACTTCTCAACCGAGACCTTACAAGCAAAAAGAGACTGGGGCCCCATTCTCACTCTTCTCAAATAGAATAATACCAAACTTAGAATCTTGTACCCCGCAAAACTAAGTTTTGTATATGAAGGAGAAATAAAGACCTTCTCAGACAAGCAAAGACTGAGGGAATTCATCAAAACAAGACCTGCCCTCCAGGAAGTACTCAAAACAGTATTAGACATGGATTAGCACAATAAACACTCATGAATGTAAAATCATCCAAAAGTGAAAGGTAAAAGGCCAGATACCACAATGGCTCAAGAGGGAAAACAAAGAAACACAGTTCAACTCAACAGGATGAGCAGAAATCTACCCCACTTATCAATTATCTCAATAAATGTGAATGGCTTCAACTGCCCACTAAAGAGACATAGACTGGCCGAATGGATAAATACACACAACCCAAGTATCTTCTGTCTTCAGGAAACACTTCTAACCCACAAGAATGCATTCAGACTCACAGTGAAGGGATGGAAAACAATATTTCAAGCTAACAGAAGCCAAAAGAAAGCTGGTGTTGTGGTTCTGTTTTCAGATAACTTAGTATTCAAATCAAGAAAAGTGATGAAAGACAAAGAGGCTCACTATATAATGGTGAAGGGTACAATTCAACAAGAAGACATAACAATTCTAAATACTTATGCACCTTACTCAGGTGCACCCAGATTCATAAAGCAAATCCTACTTGATCTAAACAAAATGATAAAGAGCGACACCATAATAGATGGAGACTTCAACACTCCTCTGACAGAACAGGACAGATCCTCCAAACAGAAAATAAACAAAGAAACAATGCACTTAAACAAAACTCTAGAACAAACGGGCCTGACTGACATTTACAGAACCTTCTACCCCAAAAACCACTGAATATACTTTTTTCTCATCAGCTCATGAGACATTCTCTAAGATTGACCATATCCTAGGCCACAAGACATGTCTCGAAAAATTAAATAAAATGCAAATTATGCCATGCATCTTCTCAGACTATAGTGGAATAATATTAGAAATCAACTCCAACAGAAACTCTCATCTCTACACAAACTCATGGAAACTAAACAACCTTCTACTGAACAATTATTGTGTTAAGGAGGAAATCAAGATGGAAATTGATAAAGGAGACACAAATTATCAAAATCTGTGGGACACAGCTAAAGCATTCCTGAGAGGAAAATTTATATTTATAAATGCCTACATCCAAAAGACAGAAAGATCACAAATAAACAATCTTATGAATTGTCTCAAAGAACTGGAAAAGGATGAGCACACTGACCTGAAAGCCAGCAGAAGAAAAGAAATAACAAAGATCAGAGTAGAACTAAATGAAATTGATAACAAAAAGTATATGGAAGATTAACAAAACAAAAAGTTGGTTCTTTGAAAAAATAAACACAATTGACATGCTTCTGGCTATATTAATGAGAAGCAGAAAAGAAAGAACTCTAATAAGCTCCATCAGGAATGAAAAAGGAGAAATAACAACTGATGCAACAGAAATACACAATATCTTCTATGAATACTGTAAAATCTTCTATGCACATAAACTGGAAAATATGGAGGAAATGGACAAATTCTTAGAAACACACAGCCTGCCTAGGCTCAATCAGGAAGAAATAGAATTCCTGAAAAGACCAATATCAATCAGAGAAATTGAAACAGCAATGCAAAAACCTACCTAAAAAGAAAAGTCCTGGACCAGATGGTTTCACACCCAAATTTTACCACACCTACAAAGAAGAACTGCAGAAATTATCCACTATATCAAGAAGGAAGGGATCCTCCCCAACACATTTTATGAAGCTAACATCACCCTGATACCAAAACCAGGAAAGGATGTAACAAAAAAAGAAAACTACAGACCAATATCTCTTACGAATATAGATACAAAAATTCTCAGCAAAATCCTAGCAAACCAAATTCAGGTGCTTATCAAAAAAATAATCCATCGCAACCAAGTGGGTTTCATCCCAGAGATGCAGGGATGGTTCAACATGTGCAAATCTATAAATACAATTCACCACATAAATAGAAGGAAAAACAAAGACCATATGATCCTCTCAATAGAGGCAGAAAAAGCATTTGACAAAATTCAACGCCCTTTTTGTGATAAGAAGGCTTAACAAAATAGGCATAGATGGGACTTACCTAAAAATGATACAAGCCATATATGACACACCCACAGCCAACATCATACTGAATGGGGGAAAATTGACAGCACTCCCACTTAGAACTGGAACCAGACAAGGTTGCCCTTTATCACCTCTTCTATTCAACATAGTGCTGGAAGTCCTAGCCAGAGCAATCAGACAAGAGAAAGCAATCAAAGGCATCCAAATGGGGGCAGAAGAGGTCAAACTATTGCTCTTTGCTGACGATATGATTTTATATCTAGAAAATTCCAAAGATTCTGCCATGAGTTTACTGGAATTGACAAACAAATTTGGTAAGGTCTTAGGTTACAAAATCAATGTACACAAATCAGTAGCATTCCTATATGCCAACAAAAGTCAAACTGAGAACAAAATAAAAGACTCAATACCCTTCACAATACCAACAAAGAAAATAAAATACCTAGGAATATATTTAACTAAGG
>NW_012149808.1:366716-376535 GCF_000956105.1 Propithecus coquereli
ATATGGAGATACCTCAAAGAGATACAAGTAGAACTACCATTTGATCCAGCAATCACATTACTGGGCATCTACCCAAAAGAACAAAAGACATTTTATAAAAAAGACATCTACACTTGAATGTTTATAGCAGCTCCATTCACAATCACAAAGATGTGAAAACAACCCCAGTGCCCATCAATACATGAGTGGATTAATAAAATGTAGTGTATGTATATCATGGAGTTCTACTCAGCAACAAAAAACAATCGTGATCTGCCACCTTTTCTATTATCCTGGATTGAGCTGGAGCCCATTCTACTGAGTCAAGTATCACAAGAATGGAAAAACAAGTACCGCATGTACTCACCATCTAATTGGTATTAACTGATTAACACTTAAGTGCACATATAGCAATAACATTCATTGGGTGTTGGGCAGATGCTGGGGAGTAGGGGATGGGTATATACACACCTAATGGGTGTGGTGCACACCATCTGGGGTATGGACATGCTTGAAGCTCTGATTCGGGTGGGGCAAAGGCAATATGTTACCTAAACATTTGTACCTCCATAATATGCTCAAATTAAAAAAAAATTAAAGAAAAACAAACTTTGCAAATTTAAGTGGATAATGACTGACCTACCTACTTGTCAGGTGACTCTGTCAACTGGGCAGGCACATTTTAATTATCACAGAGATAGTAACAGATGGCCTGCTTTTCATTGTGACATATTTGTTTCAACTTTTCAGACATGTAGCATATCACAATATACTTTTGAGAAATGTAGAATAAATATTAATGAACACTCCTTGTAATGTAGTCTCACATCTTCTTACCCTTACCACTTTTTTTTCTTTCTTTCTTTTCTTTCCTTGCCTTTTCCTTTCTTTTTGTTTTTATATTTTAATTGTTCATCCCCACTCCACTTCTGTTTAAAGCTAGAACTATCTGATGGTTTCATCACTCTGTTGCTACTGTCTAGCCCAGGTTCTTGCACAGGTGTATGCTCTTTAATAATTATGAGATTAATGAGTTCTCATCTTATAAAAAATGAATTACAGAGATATCAAAATATTTTTTAAGTCTACCTGGAAATAGAACCAGAATTCATTTTTTTCCCTAATTTCTGGGTCTTATTTCTCCCCAGCGCCATAGACCATTTTCATACTGTGTAGGTTTCTATAGAAGTCCCCAAATAGTAACTAAATTTACATGTGGAGCTTAGTGAATAATCTTCAATTATTAAAGATCTCTTACAAGGAAAATGAAGGTATATTTAATGAGTCATCTCAACTTAGGGAAAACTCAGGGAAGTGATTCAATTTTCACATTAGAGACATGAAAAAATACACAAGGAAAATTTTTGGGAATTGTCTTGGTGTAAATTTTGGAGTTGGTGTGAGGGGATTCTTGTGAACTTTTATTTTATAAAAATCACTAGTAATGCAGTGGATGCTCATCTGTCCTAAATGATGGGGAAGTAATGCCATTGAGCCTCTGAGCTTTTAAAAATCCCTCTACACAATCAATGCTCAGTGAATATCAAATACTTGGTTAACAAATCATTCATTTACACATTTCCTAACTTGTACTTAACCTGGTAACCAGATCTTGAAGATTTTTTTAAACTTGAAAGATTATTACTAGACAAACATTTTTTTCCTCGTCTGTAAACTTGTGTAGATCGTTGAATTTCAAGTTAAGTCTTGAACATCCTTTAAACATGAAAATATTAATTTAATAGTTTTTATTGTTGAAAGCAAATAGAAATAGATATTTTGTCAGTGATGGATGAAGTCAGGAAGTCATTTATAACTTCAAACAAATGTAAATACTTTTTCAGCTAGTAGTAGTTCTTGGGGGGAATAGAACTAGTCAAATAGAAAAATAAGAAATTCACTGTTAGATGTCTGTAATGCAGTATTGCTTAAATTCTTACCATTTGTTTAAAAAATTCATGATATGTAGATGTATGTCTCCATGGGCCTTAGACATGCTGAAAATCTTTAAAGGAGCCTTGGAACCAACCAGAAAGGAACAGTTGATTAATCAGGAATAGGTTTTAGTATTTTGGTCTAAATGTAAGTTGAACTCACTTTCCTTTGATAAAGGACAGAAACATAGATCAGGGCAATTTTTAAAATTATAGTCCTCATCTGAAACAGGAACTAACTTGTAGTACCTGTTTTATTTGGAACATAAAATATTGCAGTTTGGGCTGTTATCAATCCGTAGCACATAGTCTTTCTTTTCTTATTTCATTTTTGACCAGAATATCTTTGAAAAGTGTTTTTCCCATTAGCCATAGAGAAAAAAAAAAGACATTATTTTAAAATTCTGTGTTAACTTTGCTCTAAGATCTGCTTAAGTCAGGGTCACCTTTTAATATTAATTTGTTCAAAGATTTTAACATTCTCTTCAGGCATCTAGTGGACTCTCTGCCAAAACCTCACAAATGGACTTGAGACATGAAAGAAATGGATCTGTACTTGGTTTCAAGGCAGATTTTTGTTGTATCCAAAATTAAATTGTCCTATAGTTCAAACAGGAGGACCAACAATTGGGCAATTATTATGACAAGGAAGTTACTGATAAATGAGGATTTACATAAGTTTATAGAAGATGAAAAAAATCACTGATTTACAAATCTCCAACTTCTTTACACTAAATAAATATAGTATTACCAAATAAAATATAGTGCCTACAAATGTCAAAGGGAAACATTTCTGGTCATAATTCATTTAGCTGGATATCATATAGACTCCTTAACTCAGCATATATTCTAATTTTAACTATTTAGGTCTTTCTCCATGAAAAACAATAACAACAAAAAACAAAACCTCTTCCTCCCTTTTATCCCTGAAATCACTATCCCCAATTTTCTTAAGTTACAAAAACTAGCATCACTACTGACTCCCATCTTTGTATCATTTTTCACATTCAATGGTATACCCATCAGAGCCTATTTTTAGAGTTATTTTAAATGCAAGCTTCTGGCATTTCAAAAATTTCCACTCCATTTCAGGCCCCCATCAACTCGTCTGCACTGTAATCCATCTTTCACATTGCTTTTGGGTGATTTTTTAAATTACATAATTAACTGATTGTATTCCTTTTTTGTAAAAACAAGGCGAAAATTAAAAAATAGCAGAAATAAGTTTCTTAACATGGTATTTATGATTTCTGACTTTTCAAACTGCTTTTCAGTTCATTCAATCGCCTTGATTTTCTCCCATCTTAACTATTAATACATCTAGGCCACAATGATCATGAAGAGAAGGAAAATAATTGAGATGGGCTCTATCCCTGCCCCAGATAACTCTCTGGAGAGTTTCCAGGTCTTGAGTCAGGGAGAGAGATTCCAAAAAGAAAAAAAGAAAAAAATCCAACAATTTCTTTCACCAGAGCTGGGTTCCTATATTTGGGGGAGATTCTGCCTCCAAGCTCATTTAGAAGTTGGCCGAATTAAGTTTCTTGTGGTTGTAGAACTAAGGTCTCCGTTGCCTTACTAGTCAGAGAACTGGCTTCCTTCCTGGAGACCCTGACTTCCTTCTCATGCGTTGCATGTAGCTCCCCTCCAGCAATGGTGGGTTGAGTACTTGTCATGCTTTGGATCTCTTCAACTTTTCTTTCTGCTGCATCCCTTCAGCCAGAGAAAGCTTTCTACTTTTGAGGGCTCATGTGATTAGACTGGACCCACGCAGATAATCCAGGAGAATCTTCCTAGTTTAAGGTCCATAACCTTAATTATATTTGTAAAATCTCTTTTCTCATATAATGTGACATATTCACATGTCTGAGGACATTATTTGGGGGGCCACTCTGCCTATTACGATCACAATTACATGTCACTGCTTTCGGTAGTCTTCTATTTAAAAAAGTATTCCCAATCACCCAACCATTTTTAAAATGCATACTTTTGCTAAGAATAAAGTATGAATAATGTAATTAATATTTGAGGATAAGATCTGTAGGAAATTATTATAAAATTCATATTTACTTTTTGGTTTCTGGGTAGGTTTTGAAAGCCAAATATCAAGATGTCAGTAAAAATTTTAGTCATCTTTCCTGTGCCCTTCTTTATGCTTTGAGTCATTTTGTATTTATTTGAGGCATTTTAGCTGACTTATTCCATCATTTGTGTGAAAATTTATAATCATCTAGTTTTGTTTATTTTGGTGGATAATTTACAAAGTACGATGACTTCTCCCAAGCCTCAGGCTTTTTATCAACATATGTTTACTCTAGTTATATCTCAAAGGCTATTCTACACATCATCGCACTGGTGCATCCAAACAGCAATGATTCAGGAGGTATAACAGATGGGATTGATTTGCCTATGAATGGCATATGTTGGTCATTCACTCAGGATTGCCAGTGAGCTGATACAGGTTATAGGGTAGACTACATCTAAGCTTCCCTATATGGCTTTCCTGCCTCATTTTACCATGACCAGTATGCATATTGTTTTTTATTACTAGGAGATTTTCACAAGATGTAGAAACCTCTGTATGAGTTAAAAAGTGAAAATACTCAAGTCAAATAAGAAATATTTGTCCTCATAAATATGGATAACATATGCTTCCAACATCCACCCCGATGTGAGTCAATTGGCTCTTAACTTAGATGTGATTCATTTTTACAGCCCTAATATTTCCTAATATTGGTGCTAGCATAAAGCAAGAACTCAATTTTTTGATTGCTTAATTTGTTCCATCATTCGTTCTTTTATTTTACATAGAGCTATTCTGGGCCTACGTTGTGTTAGTCTAGGTTTGGACCAGAGAAGAGAGAGACAAATAGGAAACAGATTCTCAAAAAAGTTTATGGACTAGTGGAAAACAACAAGATGTATATCAATTATTATTATACAATTATAAGTGCTATAATTGAGGGTATTAAAGGAACATAGAGGGGACAGACCTAATTGAAGCTGAAGACCTGAAAGAGATATAAATATCTGTGTGTGCATCTTTATAAAATTATCTGAACTAAGAATGAAAATGTGTTCTCAATGATTAGATTTCTACTTGCTTTGGAAAATTTTATGTACATAATATTTTAGAGTGGTATTTAGGACCCATTTTGCAGTGGCAGCTCAGAACCCATTAGGATAGTTTTCACATGTTCATAACATGGCAGATGACCCTAAAGGATAAACAAAGCAAAAGGAAATATTTTATAGATTGAATTAAGACTACTTGCTTTTCATGGATACTACACAGAACTTAAATAGCATTATATAGACTTAATGATCTTTAGAAAACCATGCATGAAATTTATTTCTGCATTTCTCTTTAGATATTTATAATGTAAAGCAAATACCTACATTACCATTCTTGTATAAATTTTTCAGCCTTCTAAAATCTATTAAGGTACAGTAAGGTCCTAGGCATCATATCATTTATCTTGTTGGTGTACACCAACAATATCTAGTACATCAACAAGATATTCATAAATACATCATCACACCATTCAGATTGTTCTGTCTCTAGCAAACACTTTACATCACCATTTTTTTGCATATCTACATCAGGAAAGATAGTCCAGAAAATCATTTTTTTTCCTTCCCCTAGTCCTTTTTCTGCTTTCTCATCTCAGTTTTCTCTATTTCAAAGTGCATATATGTAACACTTCTTGTGTGCAGGCACCATGGTATGCACTGGAACGGGAACCAAAAGAGTAAGGATGGACAGTCCTGCCTTTAAGGAAATTAGAATGTAAGAGAGAAAAAATATAAACACTAATGTAAGCACAATACATATTTTATACTTACCACTTGGTAAACTGAGTGGTAGGGAAGAGTGAGTTTAATATAAGCTACTTTATCCATTAAAAAAAAAATCAGTGGATGTTCATCCAATTTATTCCTCAGGCTGACTGACAACCATGGTAGAGTTGGCTGGTGGGGGTTGGGGACCTCTTTCACAGGGTGTTACTGCCCTGGCGCCCTGACACCCTGGCTATGCAGTATGCTTGAGGAGTAGTCGTTCATCTAGTGGTGTTGACATGCTTGTTTGTGCTGATCTGCCACCATTTGTCCATTTGCCTTTGAGACCCATGACCTGTCTGTATAAGACAGTAGCTTGATAGGAGTTAGAGGTGAAGGGTATAACCACAGATTAGAGCAAATATTACTAGCTTACAAGGATTTCAAGTTGGCACTTTGGTAATGTCAGTATGAACCACACTTTTTAAATGACTATTCGGCCTGTTTCTCCAACCTGAAAGTAACTTAGCTTGTAAAAGGCAGTAAAGAAAATTTTCATATTTGCTGACAACTTGACCTTAGTTTCATGAATCAGTATCAACTGAAATGCTGAGAGGCATGAAGCCATGCATCTGATTAGCAGGTGAGAAGCTAATTGTATCTTCTCTAGAGAAAAATGGAAATAAACAAAGCATGAATCAATAGACAATGGAGTACACCACTGGTGATTATTTGGTCATAGGCATTTCTTCATTCTTCTTATAGGAAATTAATGAGTTTAAAACTTAACCTTCTTTTTGAATAACATAACCAGACATTGAAAACTCTTCTGATGCTTGAATATCTATTTTTCTTCTTGTTGTTAGATTTGAAGGACAAAGTCCTAAATATGATTTTCTCTTCTTCTCATGAACAAAGGAAATTGATTATGGCTTGCATAAATGTAAAGGTCTAAAATTCTCAGTGTGCAAATGTGATGTGCTCTCTTTGGTAACAAATAATGTGTTTTTGTTGTTGTCGTTGTTGTTTTTTTAGCTCCTTTGTTTTCTTGAAGCCCCTTCTTTGAGTAGATGCTTACAGTTAACATTATAAGTGACGTTCATTCTCCAAGTATTCAATGGTTTTAAGCAACACCTATTTAATGGTAGCAATTGTTGACTCACAGTTTTAACTCATTTTGTAAATTAGGTGTTGGCATCACGGAATACTGAGGATATTGGGAGGTTCACATACACTAATGCAAACTTCTTGACCTTCCTTGGCATGTTTTTAAGGCATGTGGGTATGAGGCTCACCGGTTAGAATTTATGCCACCAATTTTTACACTGCTTGGTTCATGGACAGTTTTCTGCAGAAATAAGGCTTATTAGATATTGACTTGCATATAATTTTATGTTGAACATATTTCTACTTCTGAACGAGTATAATAGAGAGAATAGATTTCCACTGAGGACCATAGAGAATTAAATATAATTTGAGTTATTATTCTTCATTGGCTAATTTTGTGATTATTACATGGAAGATTTCTCTTTATCATTGCCATGTTCATTTAGAATCTTTATTGTGAATATTTTCAGGTTTAAGATATTGTAATAAGAAAATTAGATTCATTGGGAGAAAAAGTAATAGAAAATAGATGGCAGAGGTAATTTGATAATAAGAATTTTCCACAGTATTGTATTGGAAACTGGGACATCCTATTATATTGCTAGATATTTTCATTGCTATATCACTTTAATATTAAAAAATATTTTCATCATTTTGACCTTTATTAGTGGTTTTGGCTTGATATTTTTCTTTATTAGTTTGGAGAAAAATATCTATATATTTTTAAATGGTTACAGCCTGTGTTCTTCTACAGCCTTTCATGGTTTTATTAAAAACCATGAAAAATTTTCAAAGGAAATTCCATTAGCAATTCCATAATTGGTAACTTATTTGAAAAATTACATTGAGTCTTGAGATAAAAATATTCCCTTGAGATTTTTCTGAATGGGCTGAACCCTTGTCATTGCATTTGTCTTCAAAATATGCTCTCTTTTTTTTTAAATTGTTAAATTTTGTCTTTTTCACCTGCCTCCTCATTTTAGAGAAATAACCATTTGCTGCCCCACATTTACTTCTCTGCCAAGCCAAGTCCTTATTATCCTCATTCCTAAGGGCAATGTGTGCATTTGCCTTGCAGTCCTCTTTGAAGCTTTCCAGTTTGGCAATGAGAGTCTATGTGTTTTGATTACCTGAAAAAGAACTAGTTTCTTTCCCATCCTTTTTCATTATATTTTCCAATTGACATGTTCAATTATTAATTCCAGACAATCACTAGAATTAAATAAAACAGACTACTGAGACTGCCAGTTTTTTCTATCGTTTCATAAAGCCGTAGGCAATTTTCCTTAAATATCAAGTTCCTTTTTCTCTTCTCGTCAACAATTGAGAACTGACCTTTTTCTCTGAAAGCAAGCGAGGGATCCTGTAATTTTCAATATTGCTTGAATTTAATTTGAGCTGCATTTTGAACTAGTACCATCATGTAGCTACTAATTTTCACTTTGTTAAAATGTGGCTTTTGCCAGATCACAGAGATTGTTACTGCCTGTATTCTGTAATTTCCACCATGAGTTCTCATTCATAAATCTTTGAGACAAGTGCCAAACCCCAAACACTAACTGAGACAAACTAGAAAGCAAAATTTTTTAGAAATATACAATACATTAACTAAAGTAGGGCATGCTTAACACAGCACTGTTTTAGTAGGCATGATGGAAAGCTTTTTGAAACATTTGATTATTATACATGAGTTTTTCTTTTAATATGTCTGTGTCATTCTTTGGAAATTATAGATAAAAGAGTTGGCTCTCTACCAGGTGATTTAAGAACACAGGGAAGTCCTTCTCACCCCAAATGCTTTTCTAAAGGCATGTTTCTAATTTTTCTTACTGCTAGAGTAATCTTTTTATAACAAAAATCTTATCTTGAATGTTCTTGCTTATAATCCTTTGATGGCACTCTATAGCATTCAAGATAAAGTTCAAAATCTTAAGCTCAACCCATGGAACCCTTCATTTCCAAGCTTATCTTTGTGCTCTGCACATTGTCCAGAGCTGTTCTGAATGACTTGTAGGTCCTTTCACCTCTCATGCTGTTTCCACCTGTGCCTTCTTCATGACCTCCTAAGTGCTTAGAACATCCTCTCTCTCTTATTAAATCCCTTTTGTTTCCATAACATCCTGTGTAAACCACCTTTTTATTATTATGCTTTACTGCAATCAATGGTGTTTGTCTATTTTCTCTGACATAAAATCCCTAAGGAGATAAAAATGCCTATTCAAGTTGTATCTTTAGCACCTTGTACAGTGCCTGACACATTGTCGGCAGGTGTTCAGTAAGAGTTTGTTGAGTGGATATGTGAATGAATAAAGATATTTCAATATTAAAAATTCATTTTCTTGTTTTAAAGACATAGTTTATCAAGTATTCCTTTTAAAAATGTAAACATGAGTGAGATAAGACATTAACTCATTATTAGTTTTACTCCCTTCAATGTAGCAAATATCAATTTAAAACTAGTTCCTGTAGCACTGGGCTAGGCTATAAAGAAGAATTTTTTTAGTGCTTTGTGAAATAGCATTGAACATGAAATTTACTTACTTCACAATTCTTCTCATGACTGACCCTACGAATTCTAATAGTCCTGGCTAACTACCTTATAAATAATCATATTAAAACAGTTGTCACAGCACAATCGTTCATGTTTAGAATTATCACTCTCTAAAATAGAAGGATCCAAACATGAAAGATTCCACCATTCCATAAAGATATACAAACAGTGCAGTTAAGATACCTATCTGCTCCTATTTCTTCACTTGGTTTGGATCTTCTGCTGAGAAACACTGTTTATTAGTTTGTTTTCCCCCAGATTTATTGTTTATTTGACAGAGTAATTAACATATAATTGGTATGAAAGAACAAGAAAAAGAAGAGAGTTTGGCCAAGTATGTAATCCTGAATATCATCATTATTTATTAACAAGGTAGAATAAGGTAAGGAGTCTGGGAGATGGTTAAAAAAATCTTAAAAATACCATGAAAATTAGAGAAATTTATGTGAAAAAAATTGAGAGAGTTGTAGC
>NW_012149808.1:377205-382850 GCF_000956105.1 Propithecus coquereli
GCTCATTTCTGCAAAATCACAGGTCTGCAAGGGATCTGCAGAGCTCATTATTTTGTCTCTGTATATGATTAAATATTTAAATCATCTCAGACTGTTAATCCTTAATAACCTATTAAAGCATCTTAAAAGCCCCCTCTACCAACAATTCAAATTTACATCACATTAAATCCCTCTTATTGAAATTGGCCTTAGTGAAGGTGTAAAGCCACTGGTTACCTGCTATACAGTAAACCTTCATAGAGCTGATGATTATGATCAAGTAAACCTGCCTCCTTTTAACTTGAAAAAATACACAGTCTAAAGGTGTTTTTGGGTGAATAAATTCCCTAGATATGTTTTGTAAAGTGGGAATAATCATATCTCTGTTATTTTTTGAAGCATAAAAATTGATCAGTAGAGGACAGATTGCTTTTTCCTCTGGAGTTATACACAATGTAAAAATTGATTTGGAGAAAGGGGGATGATTTAAGCACATACAGAACCAAATTCTGAACACACAAGATCAAGTTTCATGTAGCAAAATTTGACAGCTTCAGATTCTTTTAATAATTTTGTGTTATCTTCTTTTAGCAATCTTAGTTGAAATTTTATTTGCTCAACTATTTGAATGGGGAACATATAAGATTTTAGAAATTGTAATGTTGATTGATGAATGGCTCCATTGTGTTGCAAAAGTGGTATTCAATTTTGATTTTTGACAACATTTGGAATCTCCTCAGGTCAGCTTCCTCTGTAACCAATGTACTGAGTTCTGGTTGATTTTGAAGTTTCCTCTGCTTTCTGTGTGATTCTGAGCAATGCTCACTGATCCCTCGTGTCCCTAAGAAAATCAGGTCCTCAAGGATTCCATTATGGTAGGAAAGAACTGAAGAGAGAAAGCAGGATGGTGCAACCCTCAGAGGTGGAACTATACTCAGACTGTGCTGGGTTGGACTCTATTGGCCTAGAATCAAGACTTTAAAGCTGATCTTTAGACACATTTGAGCTGTTCCTTTACATAAAAGAAGAGGGGATGTTGCTGTATTGGTTTCCTTAGCAGAATCGAATGATTAAGGAAGAGAACTTCAAGCAGAACTAAGGGTTACTGCCTGTTCAGCCCTAAAAGAGGCATTTGGAAAAGGTAGTTGCTTAGAATGGTGGGTGGATACCAAACTGTTTGTTTTGCTCTTCTCCTTAAGTGTATTTTTAAAACATTTAATTAGAAGAGAAGTATTTCATTGTATCTATTTTTGTGCTATTAAGAATAGAATTGGTTTCAAGCAATACTCTGCTTAGATTTACATACCACTGATTCTAAACCAATTAAAACAAGCTTAGTCTTCAGGCTTAATTTATGCAGTAAAAACTGCCTGGAAAACAGAATATTTTGTCATGCATGTCTCTTCTGTACTCATATTTGAAGCTGAAATCTAGTGAAACTGCTTTCATTTTTGCCCTGAAGTGGCACCTTAAATTCATATAATGATATTAGAGAAACATTGATCTTTTAAAAATGAGCAAGGTCTATATGCCAACTTTAATTTTTATATATTTCGTTTTTAAAAAATATCTGTGCTTACTTATTAAAGGAATATATTTAACTTAATGCAATTATTTGATCTGGTTAGATAGGGATTATATTTCACCTAGAATTTGCTAAAAATTCAGTTAGAACAATATAATAGCAAGTAAAATATCCTTGTAAATTATCTAGGCAGATTGGCCTAAGACCTGAATTAAATAAAATATCCTCTATGTAAGATAAATCTAAGTTCTAAAGAATATGTTGTTTTGGTAAAACTATGACCTTCAGCACTTCTGGTATTTTTCCCACTTTCTGATTTTAACTAGTATCTGATGTTTCATTATACAACTTAGCAAATATTAGAAGATAATGAATATTCCATAGATGAACAAAAACATGTTTGTACTTGCTCATTTTCTTTGCTGTCTTTTGATTGTATTAGTTCTTATTTTCTCTAACAGAGCAACGAGAACATTGTATTCTTGAATTTTTCTGTTTTACTTACTACATAACATGCTTAACAGATTTTCATATGCTTTGACATGATTTTTTCTGATACTAAAACCATATTGAGAAGGTGAATCCTATTTTCCTTGTCTTAAATATAGGACTGCTGATCAGTTCATATGGATTAATGAATGTCTAAGATCACATAGACACAGATGGGAAGAGTTGGGACTTAAGCCTTAGTCTTTGTTCTCCAATTCAGTGGTTCTTTTTTACGTGGCCATTCTTATGTTCGCAACTACATGAGTCCTAAAATAGGTTTTGTCTCTTTCCACTATGTAAATGGCTCTGGGACTCATTTTCTTTGTGAAACAGAATTATAGTGCCCACCCATAGGTTGTGGTGATTGGATGGCAATTTTTGTCCGATGCTTCCTCTCAGACTGGTATAGAACAGCTCCCATTTCCCTTCTCCCTTCACACTAACAAATGAATTCTGTTGTCTACAAGTCTATAGGAGGCCAAAGATGTCTCCATTTATTTTACAAGAGGACTGATGGTTTTGTTTTGGTGGTGGTGGATGTTGGCCTGTGATTTCCCCCAGTGGTCTTTCTCTTTCCTTGTACCATTCTTCTAAGTACTTCTGCTGTGTCACTGCATGGTCTCACCCTGAAGTGGTGTCAGCAGCAGCCTCCACATGAGGATTCTGATCACTCACTCTTGACACTGAGTCAGGGTTCAAGAAGCTGATAACCCAGAGTTCTATCTTCTGAGTTTTTCCTTTCATGAACTTGCAGAGATCTTTGGGTGAACTCAACACAAAGGGGCTCATTTTTCTTCTCTGGAAAGTGGAGCTAGTCAAGGATCATGGTGAACACAAGAAATAGAACAGAGAATTTTGCTCAGATATTACAACTGAGCTGACAGTGAATAACTCTCACTTTAATCCATCAAATATGCCCATGGGAATGATTGCTTCTGTTTCATAGGAAATTCCAAAAGAAACAGGACTTAGCTCTCCCTGCACAGCTGCAGAGATTCTGAATCACATGCTAAATATTAACCCAACTAATACAACATTCTGCTTTCAATAGCTAATAAAAATGCACAGTTAAACAAAGAATGATTATGGTCCTGTGACAAAGGCAATCACTTCCTCAGGGGGCCTTCTTTGACTCCTTCCCACCTTTATATTTTTTCTCCTAGCACATATGACAACTTGCACTTTCTAATTATGTTTGTGGTTACCTGCTCAGCATCTACATTTCTTCCTGAGGGCAGAGATCATGTCTATTTTTCACTGCCATGTCCTTAGTGCCTTGCATGAGGCCGGGCCCTATGCTCACTAAGTGTAGAATGAAATGGGGCACTTGTTAGCAAATTGTCCCAAATCAGCTGACATTGGAAGAGAGAATGCTTGGCTTCTCTACAAGACCCAAAAGGGAGAATTTTGGAAACAAAGCAGAGGTAATTAATAGGGCATCCATTGAAATCAAATATGTATTTAAGAGCGAAGTTGGAAGTCAATAGCACTGGTCATGGATATCTGTAGTATTAGGGACTAGGGGTGAGATGAATTGAGAACTGGAAACATTATAAGGGCTAGAAGTGGAAACACAGAACATATCAAGGCCAGTCTAAGCATCATGGATCACATGACCCAGAGGGAGCAGGACACAGAGGACTAGTGGAAATAGAAGGCAGACATTGTGCAGAAGGCAGCTGTTGGGGAGTTGCCCATATTAGCTTCAGAGGAGAGTGAAAGGGGATACAGACAGTATCACCTATTGTTAAAAGAAGGATAGAGATAAGTATTTTGTGGATTCATACTCAGAGCTTGTGCTTAAGGAAAATATGTTGCAGCAATTTAAAAGAAATGTAAAGATGTAAGCAATTCGGAATCAAGAGGATAAGCTCAAGGCCTTCTGAAAAACATATGATGGAGCCCCTCTCAAGTAATTCCCACATCTCTTACAGGAGACACTTCGGAGGATGAGCAACTGCCTTTTCTAGCAGGGTAATTAATAGCCACATGCCAAGGAATGTTTTCCAAGAGTCTCTCCTTGTTGCCAGAGTCTTTCACCAATTCTAGACTTCTATGTCAGGGGCAGGACATTCTGTTGATGGCTTTTCCCTCAGTTATGGTCTCAGTCCATGCAGCTTCAGCAGTTCAAGAGTACCAGTCCCTAGGATATGGATTTTTTCCAACTGTGTAAAGAACTGGCAGGGCTCAAGAAATGGCATTACAAAGAAGTACTGCTATATGCAATCCCAACATCAAATCCTGCTTGATTTAGACTATCGGGTTGTGCATGCCAGCAGAGGGAGTCTAGGGTTCCTGGTGAAAAGCCAGGGCAGGAGTCTGTCTGCCAAACATCATTGCCAGGATGCTCAGGAAATTGTGGTATAAAGTGCAACATAAATCAATTGTGACTATTGACAAGACACTACTGCCATGTTGTGTAATTTCTGCAACTATTAAAATGATAGGATATTTGGGGATAATGGGAAATGAGTTGTTCTGTACAACCCTTAAATGCAGATGACTAGAAATATTAAACTGAAGCTCATGAAAGACTTAGCCTTTTGTTTTATTCATTCTGTATTTATTACATTTAAATCCCTAGTTTTCTATTAATTATAAGTGAGATGGAGAGGATGGGCTGGCAATCCTCTTTGAAAGCTTAATGCAGAGCATAGTAACTGCCTGATTCATCTTATTTGGTTTTACAGTTGTATCCTAAAGCCAATTAGGGTATATTCTTTTTTTTCTTTTAAATTTTTTATTTTTAATTATTATGGATATATAATAGTTGTATGCATTTATAGGGTACTTGTGATATTTTGATATAGGCATACAATGTGAATTAATCAAATAAAGGTAATTGGGGTGGATACCTCACCTCAGGCATTTACCATTTCTTCACGTTAGAAACATTCCAATTCTACTCTTAGTTATTTTAAGGAATATAGGAACTTATTGTTGATTATAGTCACTTTGTTATGCTACCAAATATTGTTTATTCTATTTAGTTATATTTTTGCACCCATTAACCACCCCCACTTTATCTCCCCCTTCCAACTACCCATTCCTGATTGTTACCCTCTGGTAACCATCATTCAACTCTTTGTCTCCATGAGATCAATTGTTTTTAATATTTATCTCCCACATATGAGTGAGAACATGAAAGATTTGTCTTATGCACTTGGCTTATTTCACTTAACATAATGTTCTCCAGTTCCATCCATATTGTTTCAAATGGCAAGATTTCATTCTTTTTTGTGACTATATGATATTTCATTGTGTATATGTACCGAAATTTCTTTATCCATTTATCCATTGACAGACACTTAGGTTGATTCCACATCTTGGCTGTTGTGAACAGTGCTGTAATAAACATGGGAGTGCAGGTATCTTTTCATTATCCTGAATTCTCTTCCTTTGTATATATAACTAGCAGTAAGACTGCTGGGTCATATGGTAGTTCTATTATATTTTTAGTGTTTTGAGGAACCTTCAAACTGTTCTCCATAGTGTTTGCACTAATTTACATTCCCACCAACAATGTACAAAGGTTATACTTTCTCCATATCCTCACCAGCATTCAGTACTGCCTGTGTTTTGAATAAAAGCCATTTTAACTGGGTGAGAAGATATCTCATTGTAGTTTTGATTTGCGTTTTTCTGATGACTA
>NW_012149808.1:383863-386854 GCF_000956105.1 Propithecus coquereli
TGGGTAGTATGGACATTTTAACAATATTGATTTTTTTCCAATCCATAAGCATGGGATATCTTTCCATTTTTTTGTGTCCTCTTCAATTTCTTTCATCAATGTTTTATAGTTTTCGAGATCTTTCACTTCTTTGGTTAAGTTTGTTCCTAAGTATTTTATTTTACTTATAGCTATTGTAAATGGGATTACTGTCTTGGCTTCTTTTTCAGATTGTTTACTGTTAGCATATAGAAAGGCTACTGATTTTTGTATATTGATTTTGTATCCTGCAACTTTACTCAATTTGTTTATCAGTTGTAATAGCTTTTTTGTGGAGTCTTTAGGTTTCTCTAGATATAAGATCATATTGTCTGCAAACAAGCATAATTTGACTTCTTCCTTTCCAATTTGGATGCCCTTTATTTCTTTCTCTTGTCTGATTGCTCTAGCTAGAACTTCCAGTACTACGTTGAATTATAGTGGTGAAAGTGAGCGGCCTTGTTGTGTTCCAGATCTTAGAAGAAAGCCTTACCATTCGGTGTGATACTAGCTCTAGGTCTGTCATGTATGGCTTTTATCATGTTGAGGTAAGTTCCTTCTATATCCAGTTTTTTGAGAGTTTTTATCATAAAAGGATATTGAATTTTATTGAATGCTTTTTTAGCATCATTCGCAATGATCATATGGATTTTGTCCTTCATTCTGTTGATACGATGTATAACATTGATTGATTTGTATATGTTGATCCATCCTTGCATCCGTGGGATGAATCCCACTTAATCATGATGAATAATATTTTTAATATGTTGTTGAATTTGGTTTGCTAGTATTTTGTGGAGCATTTTTGTACCTATACTCCTCAGAGATATTGGCCTATAGTTTTCTCCTTTGTCTTTGTCTGGTGTTGGTATCAGGGTGATACAGGCCTCCTACAATGAGTTTGAGAGTATTCCCTCCTCCTCAATATTTTGGAATAGTTTAAGTAGGATTGCTATTACCTCTTCTTTCAATGTTTGGTAGAATACGGCAGTGAAGCCACCAGATCCTGGGCTTTTCTTTGATGGGAGACTTTTTATTACTGCTTGTGTCTTTTATTTGTTATTGGTTTATTCAGGTTTTGGATTTCTTCCTGGTTCAACATTGGTAGGTTGTATATATCTAGGAATTTATCTATTTATTCTAGGGTTCCCAATTTCTTGGTATATAGTTGCTCGCAGTAGTCTCTAATGATCCTTTGAATTTCTGCAACATCAGTTGTAATGTCTCGTTTTTCATCTGCAATTTTATTTGGCTCTTCTCTCTTTTTTTCTTCCTCTGGCTAAAGATGTGTTAATTTTGTCTTTTCAAAAAGCCAACTTTTTGTTTCATTGATCTTTTGTATTTTTTTTGTTTCAATTTCATTTATTTCTGCTCTAATCTTTATTATTTCTTTTCTTATGCTAATTTTTGGTTTTGTTTGCTCTTGTTTTTCTAGTTATTTGTGATGCATTGTTAGATAGTTTATTTGAAGCTTTTCTACTTTTTTGATGTAGGCATTTATTGCTATAAACTTTCCTGTTATTACCGCTTTTACTGTATCTGATAGGGATTGATACATTGTGTTTTCATTTTCATTTGTTTTTAGAAATTTTTATATTTCCTTCTTAATCTCTTGATGGACCTACTGGTTATTCAGGAGCATATTGTTTAATTTCCATGTGTATGTATATTTTCCAATGTTCCTCTGGTTATTGATTTGTAGTTTTATTTCATTGTGGTCAGATAAAATACTTGATATGAATTTAATTTTTTAAGACTTGTTTTGTTGCTTGGCATGTGGTCTATGCTTGACAATGATCCATGAGCTGAGGAGAAGAACATGTATTCTGCAGCTGTTGGATGAAACATTCTCTAAATATTTGTTAAGTCCATTTGTTCTATAATGCAGATTAAGTCCCACGTTCCTTCGTTGATTTTTTTTGTCTGGATGATCCATCTGATGCTGAAAGTGGAGTGTTGATGTCTCCAACAGTTACTGTATCAGGGTCTACCTCTCTCTTTTGCTCTGATAATATTTGCTTTAGATATTTGAGTGCTCTATTGTTGGGTACATATAAATTTAGAATTGTTATATCCTCTTGCTGAATTGACCCCTTTATCCTTATAGAATGACCTCTTTTGCCTCTTCTTGCAGTTTTTGTCTTGAAATCTATTTTATTTGATAGAAGTATGACAACTCTTGCTCTTTTTTGGTTTCCATTTGCATGGAATATCTTTGTCCCTTCCTTTATTTTTAGTCTGTGTGTGTCTTTATAGGTGAAGTGTGTTTCTTGTTAGCAATGTATAGTTGGATCTTATTTTTTTATCTATTCAGCCATTCTATGTCTTTTGATTGGAGAATTTAGTCCATTCATATTCAATGTTATTTTTGATAGGTAAGAATCTATTACTGCCATGTTGTTATTTGATTTCTGTTTGTTTTGTGGTCCTCTATTTCTTTCTTCCTTCTGCTTTTGCCAGCTTGTTTCAGGCCTTCATCCTTGTTTTCTTCTGCTTGCAATGCTTGTTCTGATTCTTACAGGACAACCTTCTTCTCAGCTCTGAGGTTGAAACTCGAAGGTCACTCTTTGGAGTGGTTTGCTCCAAGTATGTTCTATAAACTAGCCCCGTCCCCATTTTTCTCACTTGCTAATTAGTAACACCTGAAATTATTTTATGAATTTGTTTACCTGCTTCTTATCTATTTCTTTCCATTGGAATGTTAGCTATTCCACAGTAACTGCTATATATTGTTCTCATCTGTAATCTGGCACATTGCATATTATTCAGTAATGATGCTCAGTCAATGGCCAATGGTCATGTCATGGAACGACTTTGATTAAGTCACTTGTACTCTCTGAGATTAGTTTTTTTATTTGTCTAAAAAAGATTATAATATCTATTCTATCTAAATACCGGGGATTTTGTGAAGCTCTCAAGAATGTCAGCATTTACCTTTTAAGGCATTGTATTAGGACTAAGGTACAAAGATGA
>NW_012149808.1:399239-400633 GCF_000956105.1 Propithecus coquereli
TTCTTAAAAGTCATTTGAAACTAAATGTAATCCTTAGTGTTGTTGCTATAAAGGAGGAATTATCTCCATACTTAATTCAGAAAAATTTACTTCAATTGAAATATCTTTCTTTTCTTTTCTTTAGATTTGGAGAATAATTTGTAAATTATGAATGATGTTTCCTAAGCATAGAGTAGAGTTGGATAATGCTTCTTAAGACATTAGTAATCTTTTGCACTGGTTTATTTTATATTACTGTAGTTTTCATATTATATAAATTGATAAATTAAGTGAACTTACCCAAAAAGAAAATGTATTGTAACAGACATTTTGTATTTCAATAGAAAAGATTTTTGAAACTTAAAGATACAAAATTAGTGTAAATTGGATGAAATGTTCAATATTTTTATAATTTTCTTCATCTTGTCTTTAGAATGTCTATTTTTAAAAGGAGAGTGTTTAAAAATTGTCTAATTTTCCACGCAACACTGCTGGGATAGCTTATTGAGGAAATTATAAAAATGAATCACTATGTTAGCTGTTTATGTGTGTGCTCTAATTCTGCATGGAACACTAAAATTTAGGTTTAAGACAGGAGGTGAAAACAAGTGGCCCTTGAACAGAGTTTACCTGTAGACCTGTTTTATTGGGCCCATCCAGTTTTTGTTTATATATATATTGTTCCTCACTGTATTTTTAAAATTTTCAATTCATTGCTAAGTAACTTCACATAAAAACAAAACAAGACAAAATTGGCTTTATAAACATCTTTTGAAAACTTGGGAGACGTGGCTACACTGGGCCCTCTCTCCCACACAGCCGTGCTTGCCTGAAGCTGGTGGCAGCCCCTTAAGATTGGCCTGTGTGTTCCAGTTAATAGCAATGCTCATCCCTCCCTATCCTATCCCCACCTGTCTTGCTGCTCTCATTTATGTCACCTACCTAATCTCTTTAGGGATTTGAGTTTGTGACCCATTTTAATGAGTTAAAGTAAAAATGATAAATCGTAATTATGACTGTCTTCCTTCTAAGAACTCCAGTCACTTTATTATTATGAAGGGGTTAGGAGAGTTAATTATAAAATATAATTAATGGACACAGGTAGCAGGAATGAAATACTAAAAATATATTTTGGAAAGTAGAACTTCCTTTTTATTTTATATTTCTCTTATTTTACTACATATCTTTATTGATTACATCTTCTTACTTTCTTGTTTTAAATCTTCCAGTTACTTGAGTGCTAAGGCACTTTTTTCATCTCTTCTTTATTAATAACGATGTGCAAGTCTACAGATTTTCCTCTGAGTAGATCTTTAGCTATTCCTAAAGAAATCTTCTTCTTATTTTTTTAATATATTTTGTAAATGTAGTTGTGAGGACGTTTTTGACACAAAGGTTAAGAAAGAATTTAGAAT
>NW_012149808.1:400683-401731 GCF_000956105.1 Propithecus coquereli
GACTCTCCGAGATTACGCATGGACTTTACAATTGCCACAAAAAAAAGTCAGCATTACAGTCTTTTTTGGGGGACAGTTGTTATAGATAATTTATGTAAATTGTCTGCTGTCCTATTGGTGCCTCTAGTCAAGATAATAAAAGCGAGGCAGGGCCAGCCTGTTGACAGCACGGCTTGTATTTTTCCTACATTTCTCCTTTGTATATTTTGAAAGGAGCAGGCAAAATGAATTCAAAACAAAACCGTCTCAGAGCATCAGAAAGCATAAAAAACATTAAGCCTTTAAACCGAGAAAGTTCTCGGTGTATGGAGACAAATGTGTAATTAAATCTGGAAGTTATTTCTTTCTTTTTGTCTTCTCTTCCTTTTTTTTTCCTTAACTGCAATGCAAAAAAGCCCAATTACGGGTGATAATGAGAGTCAGGGAGTAACTGTGCCGGAAACAGATGAAAAAATGTGTTGCTATGTGAATGGAATGGTAGGGAGAACAATTGTAAAGGGAAGCTTTTTTATGCTAACTGGAAATGATAGCCAGAGCAGATAATATACCACACTTTAGAGTTAGATGATTAAGGCAAGGCTGTTTTCTTTGGAGGTGGGTGGACTCCAGGGAATAAGATGATCAACTACAAGTTAGAGATGTGTGCATGGGGGGTCACCATATGGTGTCCACTAAGGAGGGTGGGTCCAGGCTGAGACGGCCAGGACAGAGAATGTTAGAAATGAGGTCATCTCACAGCCCGACCTTTCCTACATTACCCTTTTGTTTCACTTTAAAATGTCATTTTGTCACCTAATGATCTGAATTTCAAGATACAATATCATCTTTTGTCTTTTATTCCCACTGCTCCCATTGAGCTATTTTAAAATGTTGGTTTTCTCTTATTTTCCTTTATTGGAATATGTATATTCAGCCAATTCCCTCAGAATGTTCACTTTATTTGAATCTGAATAAGAAAATGATGTTATGTGAATTAGAAGAAGAATTCAAACAGATTTTCAGTAGCTGCTTTTAGAGTCTTCTTTTTGGAGTCTAATAATTTTTCCCA
>NW_012149808.1:402931-405475 GCF_000956105.1 Propithecus coquereli
GGTCACAAAAGGTAGAAGTTGAATGTTGACTGGATTTTTTAGGAGAAGGGGTTATGAAAACACAGAAAGAACTGATGGGATTCCAAAAGGCAGCTGAATAGTTCAAGGGCATTTTAGGGAAAGAACAATACAAGGAAAGGTATATAAAAAAAGAAATAGCATTATGTGAGTAACTCTTGGAATGGTCCTTTGCACATGTGTGGAGGAAGACTCAGTTGCTCACAACACTCAGGTTTTGCTACCTCTTTGGGTTGTAATTTCCATAACCAAAATAAAATCCTCTAACATTTTCTTGCCTTGATTTATTTTTCTTTGTAGCCCTTATTTATAGCTGCAGAATATTATAGAACACAGGCTCAAGAGGGCAACACTTAGTCCATTTTACTCACCACTGTATCTCTGCTGCTAGAACACTGCCTGGTATTTATTAGCTGTTCCATATATATGTATTTATTGAATAAATGAATAATGCCTGCAAGATGTTTAGGAACAAGAACACACCATATTTGCTGACAGATTAACTATAGGATACAAAAGAAGAGAAGAATCAAACCTGGCAACAATCTGTAATTTAATTGTTAATTTTGGATTTTTCAAATTTAATTATAGCTGTTCTTAAAATTTACCTATCTATAACTGGTTTTGAGTATCTAAGACAGGAAAGTCAAAAGCACTCTCATGTTGGTTCAATATTTTACATATTCCATCAAATTTTGTGAGTCATTCTGCTTGAAATTAAAAATTTAGTTGAATGAAGTTAAAATGAAAATTAGATTAATTCAGTTTTCTGACTCTTCTTTTGATTTATCTTAAGCCATGATCTACAAATGAAATTAAACTTCCATAAATAGTGTGTGTGTGTGTGTGTGTGTGTGTGTGTGTTGCTTTGCGTAAGGAAAAGTAGGTTTCCAAATAAATAAACCATAATGAAGCTGGATTTGTATTAAAAACAAACATCTCTTCCCTAGAGAGATTTTCAATGGCCAAAAACTCCATGTGTTAGCATCAGCACAGTGTTTTTATGATCCAGAGCTGAAGGATGTAATAATGTCTTTTGATGGACATGGATGAGACTAAACTTCAGAATCAAAATACAAAATGAATAAGAGGTTTCTCTCCCATCTCTCTACTATATTGTGAATTCACAAAAATGGCTTCCTGAAATTTAACTGACAGTTTCTCACAAATAGTGAGCAGCCGTTGTGTTCTTAGTCTGGATAAACTTCATTTGAAGAGAGGGTGGGTATGACATTTGGAGGTGTTGGTATGGGGGTTGGGTTGCAGCATGGGGAAGTTAACAGGCCAGGATTTCTGACATGAAATGGTGTGATTTGTTTATAAATACAAACCCTAAATGCAAGAATATTTTGAAAGATTATACCGAAGTAAATTTTTTATTTTCTTTTTCACTGTTTTTGTTTTGTTTTGGTTTGGATTTCTGACATGAAATGGTGTGATTTGTTTATAAATACAAACCCTAAATGCAAGAATATTTTGAAAGATTATACCAAAGTAAATTTTTTATTTTCTTTTTCACTGTTTTTGTTTTGTTTTGGTTTGGTTTTTGATAATTAACTGGTGAAACAGTGGTTTTAAAGTTCTGATAGTCAGAAGGGGCATATCTAAATGACTATATTTGGATATATTTGAATGAAGGTTGGGAATTCAGCTTTTAAGAGACACTGTTGTGGTCTTTTATGATGAAACTTAAGTATGTTCACCTTACTGGTCCAAATCCCTTGATATGAACATTGTTAATGTTAGTATATTAATTTCAAAGCATTTAAGTTAGTTAAATGATAGGGACCTTTATGTCTATATCTTCACTTTGAATACTCCAGATGTCCAAATGTTGGTAGTTATATAATTATAAGCATCAGTTTCTATCCTATACAATACTTCTTACTTTCAGCATCTTCTGAACTATGTTTGGTTACTTATTGCTTATCCTTTGAATTAAATTGTAAATTGAACTCAGGTTTCTTAGTTAAATACATTGATTCTGCTTTGCATAGATTTGAAAACTGTCTATGAAGTTTCAATTTCTTTTTTCTTTTTTATTTCATTTCAGAATATTACAGGGGTACAAACATGTTGGTTACATATATTGCCTCTGCACTGCCTAAGTCAGAGCTACAAGCATGCCCATCCCCCAGGAAGTGTGCAACACACCCATTAGGAGTTTCAATTTCATATCATTTGAATATTAACACAATGCTGATTGTCAAGAAAATACTGAATATTTGTATTCTCCAGGCATTTGTTAGTGATATCTCCTACATTTTCAAATTTTTAGTTTTGGTATGGTGACATTTATCAGGATTTATCCTTGTATGGCTACAATTAATTCAAAAGTAATATACTTAGGATTGCTATTAGACTGTTGGTCTCTTTATGCTCAATTGTATGGCTGTTATGTATTTTTATGACATATTTTGTGACCCTTTTTTGGGACTATATTTGGGGGATACTGCTTATTAATTAAATTCAGGATTACATTTATCAAATCAGGTATATTTTGATCTTATAGATAAATGAAAAAAA
>NW_012149808.1:409013-409495 GCF_000956105.1 Propithecus coquereli
TCATATCATTTGAATATTAACACAATGCTGATTGTCAAGAAATTGGCACTGTACCAGGCCCTGCAGGGAGCTTAAGAGAAAATAAATTATAGCTGCTGCTCTCAAGGAACATACAATTTTCTTAGGTAGTTTAAATAAATGCATTCAAAGCAAGAGCCCCAGCAATGAGTTTCAGGTATGGACGATATTGTAATTATATTCATTGTTTGGGGGGAAGTTATCCAGCACTCTCATTAGATACTTAAATAATTTTGTTTAGAAAAAAGAGATGAGGGATCACACAAGTGGAGAAATAAATAGGTACCAGTCTGTGCAATTCTGATTCCAAGCGCACCAGGAGTTCAGAGAAGAGACATCAGTATGACCTGAACTCATTTGGAAAAGCATGATAACATGCTGGGCCCAGAGGGATTTGACATACAGAGGAGAAGATGAGCAGAATTCCAGGCAAAAGCATTGAAAATCATCTAACTCCTAAACTT
>NW_012149808.1:412743-415082 GCF_000956105.1 Propithecus coquereli
AATATTTTATATCATATGGAAAGCTCAAACAAAACATTCCTTGCCATGTATTGATATATAAAACAAATTATCTAATTGTCAAATAGAAGGCATTATTTTTTGTTAAAAGATCTATTATCAACAAATATGTTGGAGAGGGGATATATTCCATGGGCAGTGGCTCTTTCTAAATTTCTCTGAAAGTTCACTATGTTACTGAAAACACATTTTTTTCTGTACTTCCTCTAATTAGCTCCATTAAGGTACAACTCTTTGATCTTAAAAAAATATATATACAACTAGAAATATATGCATTTATTAACTAGAAATATGTGTATGTACATATATACATACATAATTAGAAATCCTACTTGTCTTGGCCATTTTTTAGAACAGACCTTGAAGAAATGTCCAGACAACATTTACATTGCTGTAGCTTTTTATCGAGGGCCATTTTGGCCACTGGCATGTTTTCTTCCCAGGTTATAATGCTACTGGGCCTCTCCAAAATTAGAGGTATGTAAGCAGTGCAGATGTCACCTTAGTCATCTAATTTGCATGTAATGTTTATATCTGAAAAACTATACCAAGTGATGGAGTTTTCCTTTGGAAAAGAAAAAACAGTCAAATCTGTTCCACTAAATAATTCTCTCTTTTTCTCCATACATGGTTCTGTAAAATGGCACATTTTCCTTCTCTCCCAATTCCTATGCACACACAGAAATATGGCTGTTTAAAAAAGGCTGCCACTACTAGCTTGTTTCAGGGCGATAACCTGATTCTTTTTCCCTAGTGAAGGAGCTGGCTGAAAATAAAGATTCAGTTTTGTTGCCTAAGAGCTTCTCATACCCTCCATCGATAAAATCATCCTGTGACAAAGCACAGCATCAGAGCAATGCATGAGAAGAAATTATTCTTGACATATCCCTTGGGCCATTGACTTTCTTATGCTGGGCAGTCCGTCGAGACATACTATTATTATTTCCCATTTGATTATGTGTGTGCATGTGCTGTCGGTTTGCATTGCTAGGATACGCAGTTTGAACTTGATGATGTGGTGATCTAAATGCAGTCCCTTCCTCTTAAATAAAATCTCATTTTCTAGCAATTTCAGGATTTGTTAAATTTGTTCACAGAGGAATGTATATATGCAATTTTTATTTACCTTTTCTGTTCTTGCTGTCATCGTTTTCCCTTGAGGCTGGAAATGAGGAAGCACTCCATAGTATTACCAGTGCTACACCTAAAGCTTTAGAAAAATCTGTATTGAAGTGGACAATATGAAACTCTCATTCTTTTCTTAAATTTTTTTTATTTTTATTTTTTAGAGATGGGATCTTGCGATGTTGCCCAGGCTAGTTTTGAACTTCTGGCCTCAAGCAATCCTCCTGCCTTTGCCTCCCAAATCCTTGGGGTTATAGGTATGAGCTACTGTGCCTGGTCAGAATTCTCATTTGTGGACATTTTAATTTCCTAAGGAAGAAGCATGTTTTCATTAGTTAGCTCTTAGAAAAAGTGATTTTAGGAACTAGCCAAGTTTTTTCTTTTTTAGAGGTGTTCTTTTTGTAGAAATCATGGTTTTTTAATGCTGTTACAGTGAATCAACTAGATTTTTTGTTGTTGTTGTCATGCTAAATTCAGAGCTGTACCTTCAATATGTGTAACAGACCAAACAGCCAATTCTGAAACAAGATGTGGTTTCAGTATTCCCAGAATACTTTCAACACATGAAATTACCCTGGAATGAATTAGCATGTCTCTACACTGTGTGACCTGAAATTTAAACATTCTTATAAATCTGAAAAAAATTAATTATAATGGTCATATTTTACAAGTAAATTGCCTTCTTATACTGTGCTGGATTGGTTTTTTGGGTAGGTATATAGATCATGGGTTATACATCTTAATTAGAAAGCTTGCCTTATCAGTTTCATATAATATGTGTAAGATTTGAAATCCCAACACAAGAGGCCTAAGGGTATGTGATAAAGTCTCATGTCCACAATGTTCAGTGAGTCTGCAATTAACATTTCAAGCCACAGTTGAAACTTATTAACTTAAAATTATCAATACTTCTGTAACAGGTGGACATATTCCACCTTTTAAATGAAATTTCTTTTACTAAAATAAATTAATATACATAATTCAGAGTTATAATATGCTAATATACCAGACTTATGATTGATTCTGATTGATTTAATAATAATTGAATTTAATATATTTCTCAACCAGCTTCACTTTGGAGGCTGATTTCCTTGTCTAATATAGAATAGAAAATTGTTTAGTATGTACATAGGTGAATCTGGCTAAATATTCTTCTAAGGCAGAAATATAACTACAGTTGTCCAGAAAAGTAAAAA
>NW_012149808.1:415132-417043 GCF_000956105.1 Propithecus coquereli
TTGTAAAAATTCATAATTGGGACATCACATATTGTCAGCCTCTTTATGGAGATCATTCATGTAGATCTATGTGCTTTACAAGGCGCATGGCTCACCACTCTGTCTTCTCTTCATCCTGTCCTATACCAAGGTCTCCAATCTTGCTCAGTTGATATTTGATGCCTTCTTACATATTTTTCTCAAATGGGAGCATGTGGATGCTACATTCTCAGAATCTCTGCATATCCAGAGATATATTCCTTTTATTTTTTCAGAGGATAGATGTCTCTTTTGGGTATGGGTTCTTGATCAGTCTTCTGGTCTGTCAATATTAGCCCCTATCTTGATATTTGGGATCAGGCCTAATGCTCCCCAGATTCTGTTTATTTCAAAAGTTATGTACCTTGTATGGAAACTTAAAAGAGTTTATCTCATCTTAGTAATTCAGAATAATTTACCAGGATGCATAAAAAAAATGTGTTTTGTTTTTTTCCCCATTTTTCCATTAGTCCTTTCTGGGACGTGGTGAACCCTTTCAATCTGCAACTCAAGTGTTTCTTCAGTTTAGAAAACGTTTTCTCTATTGTTGGCTTGATTATTCTCTTTCCTCCATCTGTTCCTTTTCCTTCATCTGAAATTCTGATTATTTGCATATCAAACCTCCTGTATTTTTCCTTCAGATCTTTACTCCCATGATTTTTTATATTCTTGTATTTTTTTCCTCTGTGTTTTGAGATATTCCTGTCCATTGATCTTTGCCAATTCTTAAAACTTTTCATCTTCTCTTTCCTCTATTGCTTTTTTTAAAATTCCAGATTATTTTTTAAGATCTAAGGAATATCCTTACATGGTCTTATTGCTTTTTATTTGTTTCAAGTTATCATCAGACTCTTCTAAGTGAACTATTTAAAATGAAAACCTTCAGTTTTAGGTCTTTTCCTTGGAAGTTCTCCCACGGTTGCTGGGTTCTATTGTCTGTTGGTAGAAACAGGTCAGGTTTTTAAGGTCTTGTATGTGCTGGCCAAGCAGGGGTATAAACCCAGTAGATTTTTGTTCCTCTGGGCCTGAGGTGAGTAGACAAGGGACTTAAAATCTTGTGATGAGGCATCACAAAGGATCTTCTCTGATATTTCCAGATCTGCTGGCATGCAATGCAAGCTTTAATATTTGTTTAGCTTCAAAGATGGTTAACAATGTGGCCCCAATTGCAGCTTCCCTATGGGTTCTCAGACCCCATGTAAGGATGACCTCCCTAAAATATCAAGATCTTCAAGGCAAAAGTCATGTCTGTGTGCACCATGGTCCAAATAATCACCTCAGGGATCTAGTTTTTGGATTCCCATCAAGTAAAGAGGAAAGCAAACATCCAGTTTGTCTTCTCTGGCTACTGTCTTGAACCTCCTCCGAGTGTATGGGAGTATGGTGGAGACATAAAGGTTTAAATTCAGGACATGCTGTCTCTCCAGAATCTTCCAAGCCTTTCTTTGAACTTTACTGCAGAGAAATTATGAAAGTTGCTATAATAGTCCCTCTTTTTCTTCCAGCACACATGTGAAAATATTATTTTGGAATGATATTTACTGTAAAGTTAAATTGCTGTGTCCGATAGTTTGAATTTCAGCTGCTTTGCTAAGGAAAAAAGTGCATAAATATCTCCAACCAACAAAACCATCTTGGCCTTGAAACTATCACACTGGATTCATGAAAACACCTTTTCCTATTGGGTTTAGAATGGATTTAAGCTAAAAAAAAAAAAAAAAGTCTATTTACAAGACGCTGTGAGGGCTTGGGGGGAACAATTAGTAATTGCTGGATTTATGGAATTTAACAGCTGTTCTGGAATGGATAAGGGCAGTTAAAGACTTAGTCATGGTAAACAGTAGTCCCAATTCTGAACTTATTTTTAAAATAATTGCTCCTAAGGTGAATGGT
>NW_012149808.1:417853-420068 GCF_000956105.1 Propithecus coquereli
ATATTTTTTCTACTCTTTTGACTTTTAAATGTAAAAATTATAGCTGTGTTACTTGAAAGTAGTTGCAAGAAATACATTAAAATAAACAGAGGCATTTCATTTTTTTTCTGTTTCTCGACTGAAACTATAAATTTAACAAAGGTTTGGTCATGTCATTAATCAGAGATTAATTTAAGATAAATCTTTCCTTTTCTGACAGAAATTAGTAAAATAAACATTTCAGATAACACATAGAAGATAAAAAATGTTATTTTACTTATGTTGTATTTGATTTTTTTCCCCCTCTATGCTGATGCATGTAAGTCCTCTTCCCTAAACTCTGGATGGTTATATTTAATTGACATCTCTTCCAAATTACCTTATAGCCACTACTGAAGACTTAACACATCCCCAAATGAAATCCTGATAATCTCTAAACCAGCTCCTCCAAAAGTCTTCCCCATCTCCTGGTATGGCATGGTATTCTTTGATTTGTGTGGGCCAAAAACTTTCAAGAAGTCAAGCTTAACACTTTTACTCCTTATATCCAATTCCTTTAAAAATTCTATTTTTACAACTTCAAAATATATCTAGAATTATATATCTGTTCTCCATCTCTACCACCACTCCCCAAGTCCAAGCCCATATCGTCTCACCTATATTTGTACACTACATGTGTAGCCTTCTAGTGAGCCTCATGCCTTCATCTTTGCTCTCTTAGTCTATTCTTATGCAAAAACATTCTTCAGCTCTAAAGGCAATGACTTCCCATTGCTCTCAAAGTAATAGACAAAGTCCTTTCATGGCTCTACAGTACCTAGGCCCCTGCTTATCCCTGACTTCACTTGTATCAGCCTACCCCTTTGTTCAGTCTGTTCCTGCCACACTAGTCTTCTTGATGTAACTCATAGATATTAAACATATTTTGGCCTCAGAGCCTTTACATTTGGTGTCCCTTTGCTAGAATGCTTTTCCCCCAGATGTATACATGTTTAGCACACTCACCTCCTTCAGTCCTCCCTAAATGTCATCTCTGTAGAAAGGAGATTTAAAATAGTAAATATTCACTTTCTAAACACATAGCCATTTTTATTCTACTTATTTACTTTATTTTTGTCCAAAAGACTGACATGCTATATATTTTACTTGTTGATATGTCTTTTTTCTGACTTCCCCACTAGAATACCACTTCCCTGAGGGCAGGGACTTTCATATGTTTTGATTCTTGTCCCATTCTCAAGTAACTAAATCAGGCCAGGTGTGGTGACTCATGCCTATAATCCTAGCACTCTGGGAGGCCAAAGTGGGAGGATTGCTTGAGGTCAGGAGTTCAAGAACAGCCTGAGCAAGAGCGAGACCCCAACTCTACAAAAAATAGAAAACTTAGCTGGACGTGGTGGTGCATGCCTGTAGTATGAGCAACTGGGGAGGCTGAGGCAGGAGCATCACTTGAACCCAGGAGGTTGGGTTCTGAGGTTGCAGTGAGCTATCATGAGACCAACGCACTCTGGCCTGGGTGACAAAGTGAGACCCTGTCTCCAAAAAAAAATAAAGCACCTAAGTCAGGGCCTGATCTATAGTAGCTGCTCAAAAAATATTTGTTAATAAATGGACTGTTATAATTCTATTAATATTGAGAAAATATTTTTACTACTTAAAGGGAAGTGATGCCCAGTGACAATATTCCTGAGCCTGGAGCCATATTGCCTGAGTTTCAGTCCTGACTCTATCATTTACTTAACTGTGTGACTTTGGGCAAGTTACTTAACTTCTTTGTGTGTCAGTTTCCTTAAGTGTAGCTACTGTACAAAGATGTTGTAAAGGTAAATAAATTGATATTTGGAAAGTATTTAGAACAGGACCTGGCACATATAAATCCTAGGTAAAAGTTTATTATTATGATGAAATTCATATGTGAACTAGAAATGTTTTAAAACTATCCTAATGGCCAAAAAACACATGAAAAAATGCTCAACATCTCTAATCATCAAGGAAATGTAAATCAAAGCCACAACGAGATATCATCACCTAACACCAGTAAGAATGACTTTTATCAAAAAGTCCTAAAACAACAGATGCTGGTGAAGATGCAGAGAGAAAGGTACTCTTATGCACTGTTGGTGGGACTGCAAACTAGTACAACCTCTATGAAAGTAGTATGGAGACACCTCAAAGTAGGCCTACCATTTGATCCAACAATTCCACTACTAGGTATTTAACCAAAGGAAAAAACATA